>NW_027614096.1:0-29992 GCF_965212315.1 Lampetra planeri
GCGCTTTCTGTGGGGGTGAGCGTGGTGAGTGTGGTGAGTGTGGTGAGTGTGGTGAGTGTGGTGGTGAGTGTGAGTGGTGGTGAGTGTGGTGGTGGTGAGTGTGGTGGTGGTTGTGGTGGTGGAGTGTGGTGGTGAATGTGGTGGTGGTGTGAGTGTGGTGGTGGTGAGTGTGGTGGTGGTTGTGGTGGTGGTGAGTGTGGTGGTGAATGTGGTGGTGGTGAGTGTGGTGGTGGTGAGTGTGGTGGTGGTGAGTGTGGTGGTGGCGAGTGTGGTGGTGGTTGTAGTGGTGGTGAGTGTGGTGGTGAATGTGGTGGTGGTGGTGAGTGTGGTGGTGGTGAGTGTGGTGGTGGTGGAGTGTGGTGGTGGTGAGTGTGGTGGTGGTTGTAGTGGTGGTGGCGAGTGTGGTGGTGGTGAGTGTGGTGGTGGTTGTAGTGGTGGTGAGTGTGGTGGTGAATGTGGTGGTGGTGGTGAGTGTGGGTGGTGGTGGTGAGTGTGGTGGTGGCGAGTGTGGTGGTGGCGAGTGTGGGGTGGTTGTAGTGGTGGTGAGTGTGGTGGTGAATGTGGTGGTGGTGGTGAGTGTGGTGGTGGTGAGTGTGGTGAGTGTGGTGGTGGTGAGTGTGGTGGTGAGTGTGGTGGTGGTGGTGAGTGTGGTGGTGGTGAGTGTGGTGAGTGTGGTGGTGAGTGTGGTGAGTGTGGGGGGTGAGTGTAGTGTGAGTGGTGGTGAGTGTGGTGAGTGTGGTGGTGGTGGTGAGTGTGGTGAGTGTGGTGGTGGTGAGTGTGGTGGTGGTGAGTGTGGTGGTGGCGAGTGTGGTGGTGGTGAGTGTGGTGGTGGTTGTAGTGGTGGTGAGTGTGGTGGTGAATGTGGTGGTGGTGGTGAGTGTGGTGGTGAGTGTGGTGAGTGTGGTGGTGGTGAGTGTGGTGGTGAGTGTGGTGGTGGTGGTGAGTGTGGTGGTGAGTGTGGTGAGTTGTGGTGAGGGTGGTGAGGGTGGTGGTGAGTATGGTGAGTGTGGTGGTGAGTGTGGTGAGTGTGGTGAGTGTGGTGGTGAGTGTGGTGGTGGTGAGTGTGGTGGTGAGGGTGGTGGTGAGGTGGTGAGTGTGGTGAGTGGTGAGAGTGGTGGTGAGTGTGGTGAGTGTGGTGGTGAGTGTGGTGAGTGTGGTGAGGGTGGTGGTGAGTATGGTGAGTGTGGTGGTGAGTGTGTGAGTGTGGTGGTGGTGAGTGTGGTGGTGAGGGTGGTGGTGAGGGTGGTGAGTGTGGTGAGTGGTGAGTGTGGTGGTGAGTGTGGTGAGTGTGGTGAGTGTGGTGAGAGTGGTGGTGAGTGTGGGGGTGGTGGTGAGTGTGGTGGTGGTGAGTGTGGTGAGTGTGGTGGTGAGTGTGGTGAGTGTGGTGGTGAGTGTGGTGGTGGTGAGTGTGGTGGTGAGGGTGGTGAGTGTGGTGAGTGTGGTGGTGAGTGTGGTGAGTGTGGTGGTGGTGGTGAGTGTGGTGAGTGTGGTGGTGGTGAGTGTGGTGAGTGTGGTGGTGAGTGTGGTGGTGAGTGTGGTGGTGAGTTGGTGGTGAGTGTGGGGGTGGTGGTGAGTGTGGTGGTGGTGAGTGTGGTGGTGAGTGTGGTGGTGGTGAGTGTGGTGGTGAGTGTGGTGGTGAGTGTGGTGAGTGTGGTGGTGAGTGTGGTGAGTGTGGGGGTGGTGCTCACCTTGTCGGTGAGGATGTGAGCCGATACGATCTCCACCACCTCCTCGTAAGCGCCGGGGAGGTAAGCGCCCAGCTTCCTCCATAACCACTCCTCACCTGGTGAGCGAGCCTCACCTCGTCACTCACTTCCTCACCCACCGCTCCACACTTCCTCACCCACTCACCAACTCACCCACCCACTCACTCACCCACCCACCCACCCACTCACTCACTCACTCACCCACTCACTCAACCACACACCTACCCACTCACTCACTCACACAGTAACTCACACACTCACTCACCCACCCACTCACTCAACCACACACCCACCCACTCACTCACACAGTAACTCACACACTCACTCACCCACTCACTCACTCAACCACTCACACACTCACTCACCCACTCACTCACTCATTCACACAGTAACTCACACACTCACTCACCCACCCACTCACTCAACCACTCACACACTCACTCACTCACTCACCCACTCACTCACCATGTCACCTACTCACCCACCATCTCACCCACTCACTCGCTCACCCACCCACCACTCACCATGTCACCCACTCACCATGTCACCCACTCACCCACGCACTCACCCACCCACCCACCCAATCACCCACTCACTCACCATGTCACCCACTCACCCACCATGTCACCCACTCACCCACGCACTCACCCACTCACACACACACAGACACACACAGACACACTGACACACATTGACACACACACTGACACACACACACTGACATGCACACTGACACACACACACTCCCACACACACACACACACACTGACACACACAGACAGACACACACACAGAGACACACACACTGACACACAGACACTGACCACACACACACACGCGTGTTGTAGGAATCTGCGTGTGGGCTGACCGGTCACTCGCGTGTTTCCGGCGCGGTCCACCAGGTCGCGGCGTGCACGCAGCTTCACGGCGTGGTTGGGCAGCACGATGGTGGCACGAAGAGACTCCACTACCTCCACCTCCTTGTGCGGGATGTACGTGCCTGGTGGTGAGACACACACACACTCAGACACTCACTCACACAGAAACTCAGACACTCACTCACTCAGACACTCACACACATAGACACACACACAGACACTCACTCACACACACTCAGACACTCACACAGACACTCACTCACACAGACACTCACACGCAAAGACTCCACTACCTCCACCTCCTTGTGCGGGATGTACGTGCCTGGCGGGGGAGACACCACTCACTCACTCAGACACTCACTCACACAGACACTCACACAGACCACACACAGACACTCACTCACACAGACACTCACACAGACACTCACACACTCACACAGACACTCACACACTTAGACACACACACAGACACTCACTCACACAGACACTCACACAGACACTCACACACTCACACAGACACTCACACACTTAGACACACACACAGACACTCACTCACACTCACACGCAGAGACTCCACTACCTCCACCTCTTTGTGCGGGATGTACGTGCCTGGTGGTGGAGCGGGGGTGCAGTGGTTAGCAGACACTCACACAGACACTCACTCACTCACACAGACACATACACTCACACACACACAGACACTCACTCACATAGACACACACACAAACACTCACTCACTCACACAGACACACACTCACACACAGACACTCACACGCAGAGACTCCACTACCTCCACCTCCTTGTGCGGGATGTACGTGCCTGGCGGGGGAGCGGTGGTTAGCACACCGCTCACACGCACTCACACAGACACTCACTCACACAGACACTCACACACACAGACACACAGACACACACTCACACAGACACTCACACACACAGACACTCACTCACACAGACACTCACTCACACACACACACTCACACAGACACACACTCACACAGACACTCACACACACAGACACACAGACACACACTCACACAGACACTCACACACACAGACACTCACTCACACAGACACTCACTCACACACACACAGACACACACTCACACAGACACTCACTCACACAGAGACTCAGACACTCACACAGACACACACTCACACAGGACACACTCACTCACACACACAGACACTCACACAGACACTCACACTCACACAGACACACACACACTCAGACACTCACACAGACACACACTCACACACTCACAGACACACTCACACACTCACTCACACAGACACTCACTCACACACACGCACACAGACACACACACAGACACACACACAGACACACACACACTCACACACACACACCCACACTCACTCACACACAGAGACACACAGGGTGAGACACACAGGGTGAGACAGGGTGACACAGAGGGTCACACACTCACACACACTCACACAGACACTCACACACAGACACACACACACTCACTCACACACAGAGACACACACACTCACACACACATACACACACTCACTCACACACAGAGACAGACACACACACACTCACACAAACACCCACACACTCACTCTCACACAGATACACACACTCACTCACACACAGAGACAAACACACGCACACACACACACTCAGACAAACACACGCACACACACACTCACACAAACACCCATACACTCACTCTCACACACACACTCACACACACACTCACACACACACTCACTCACACACACACTCACACACAGAGACAGACAGGGAGGCACAGGGAGACACAGGGAGACACACAGGGTGAGACAGGGAGACAGACAGGGTGAGACATAGGGAGACACACAGGGAGACACAGAGAGACACACAGGGTGAGACACAGACAGGGTGACACAGAGGCTCTCACCAGGACCCTGGAAGAGCCACTCGTCCCCGGCAAGGCGCTGCTCGTCAGAGTCGTCCTCGTGGTCGATCAGAGCGCGGAGACGAAGAGCAGAGTCCACCGGGACGACTCGGAGCGGAGATACTGCCTGGGGGGAGACACGGAGACACTCACCCACCCACTCACCCACTCACCCACCTACTCACTCACCTACTCACTCACCTACTCACTCACCTACTCACCACTCACACCTACTCACTCACCTAGTCACCCACCTACTCACCCACCCACCCACTCACCCACTTACCCACTCACCCACTCACTCACCTACTCACTCACCTACTCACCCACCTACTCACTCACCCACCCACCCACTCACTCACCTCACTCACTCCACCCACTCACTCACTCACTCACCCTCCCACTCACTCACCCACCCACTTACCCACCCACCCACCTACTCACCCACTCACTCACCCACCCACTCACTCACTCACTCACCCCCCCCACTCACTCACTCACCCACTCACCCACTCACCCACTCACTCACTCACCTACTCACCCACCTACTCACTCACCTACTCACTCACCTACTCACTCACCTACTCACCCACCTACTCACTCACCTACTCACCCACCTACTCACCCACCTACTCACTCACCTACTCACCCACCTACTCACTCACCCACCTCACCCACCCACTCACCCACTCACCCACTCACTCACCTACTCACTTACCCACCCACTCACCCACTCACCCACCCACTCACCTACTCACCCACCCACCCACTCACCCACTCACTCACCCACCCACTCACTCACTCACCCACCCACTCACCCACTCACCCACCCACTCACCTACTCACCCACCCACCCACTCACCCACCCACTCACTCACCCCTCACTCACTCACTCACTCACCACCCACTCACCCACCCACTCACCCACCCACCCACCCACCCACTCACCCACCCACCCACCCACTCACCCACCCACCCACCCACTCACCCACCCACCCACCCACCTACTCACCCCCCACCCACCCCCCCACTCACCCCCCCACCCACTCACCCACTCACTTACTCACTCACCCACCCCCCCCACACACCCCCTCACCCACCCACCCCCCACCCACCAACCCACTCACCCCCCCACCCACCCACCGCCCCACCCCCCCCACCCACCAGCTGTAGCTCCTCCCCCGGGTACAGCGGGAAGGGGTCTTGGCAGAGACGGATCTCCCTGTCGGCGTGACGCAGCTTGGCCTGCCCACTAGCGTCCAGAACGGGGTTCGAGTAGCACCTACTCACCTACTCACCTACTCACTCACCTACTCACCTACTCACCTACTCACCCACTCACTCACCCACTCACTCACCTACTCACCTACTCACCTACTCACCCACTCACTCACCCACTCACCCACTCACTCACCTACTCACTTACTCACCCCACTCACCCACTCATCCACTCACCCACCCACTCACCTACTCACCCCACCCACCCACTCACCCACTCACTCACTCACTCACCCACCTACTCACCCACTCACCCACCCACTCACCTACTCACCCACCCACTCACTCACCCACCCACCCACTCACTCACCCACCCACTTACCCAGCCACCCACCTACTCACCCACTCACCCACCTACTCACTCACCCACCCACCTACTCACTCACTCACCCACTCACTCACTCACGCACCCACTCACTCACTCACGCACCCACTCACTCACGCACCCACTCACCCCTCCACCCCCCCACCCATTCACCCACCCACCCACCCACTCACCCACCCACCCCACCCACCAGCTGTAGCTCCTCCCCCGGGTACAGTGGGAAGGGGTCCTGACAGAGGCGGATCTCCCTGTCGGCGTGACGCAGCTTGGCCTGCCCACTAGCGTCCAGAACGGGGTTTGAGTCGCGGTCCTCTCGCCACCGGGTTCTCCACCACGCAGTAGTGACGCGGTGGCACCCTCACCATGCGTGCCGGAGGGAACAGCACCCTGGGGGGAGATGGGGGGAGATAGGGGGAGATGGGGGGGGAGATGGGGCGGAGATAGGGGGAGATAGAGATGGGTGAGATGGGTGAGTGTGATTGTGTGGTATGGTGGGGTGAAAACCTTACCATGCAGGCCGGATGGATCAGCACCCTGGGGGGAGATGGGGGAGATAGGGGGAGATGGGGGGAGATAGGGGGAGAGATGGTGAGAGAGAGAGAGATGGGTGAGTGATTGTGTGGTAGTGGCGGAGTCAGACCCTCACCATGCGTGCCGGAGGGAACAGCACCCTGGGGGGAGATGGGGGGAGATAGGGGGAGATGGGGGGGAGATAGGGGGGGATGGGGGGAGATGGGGGGAGATGATGAGAGAGATGAAGAGATGGGTGAGTGTGATTGTGTGGTAGTGGTGGGTGAGACCCTCACCATGCGTGCCGGAGGGAACAGCACCCTGGGAGGAGATGGGGGGAGATAGGGGGAGATGGGGGGGGAGATGGGGCGGAGATAGGGGGAGATAGAGATGGGTGAGATGGGTGAGTGTGATTGTGTGGTAGTGGTGGGGTGAAAACCTCACCATGCAGGCCGGATGGATCAGCACCCTGGGGGGAGATGGGGGAGATAGGGGGAGATGGGGGGAGATAGGGGGAGAGATGGTGAGAGAGAGAGAGATGGGTGAGTGATTGTGTGGTAGTGGCGGAGTGAGACCCTCACCATGCGGGCTGGATGGACCAACACCCTGGGGGAGATAAGGGGAGATAGGGGGGAGATGGGGGGAGATAGGGGGAGATGGGGGGAGATAGGGAGAGAGATGGTGAGAGAGAGAGAGATGGGTGAGTGATTGTGTGGTAGTGGCGGAGTGAGACCCTCACAATGCGGGCTGGATGGACCAACACCCTGGGGGAGATAAGGGGAGATAGGGGGAGATGGGGGGAGATAGGGGGAGATGGGGGAGATGGGGGGAGATGGGGGGAGATAGGGGGAGAGATGGTGTGAGAGAGAGATGGGTGAGAGTGATTGTGTGGTAGTGGTGGGGTGAAAATCTCACCATGCAGGCTGGATGGACCAGCACCCTGGGGAGATGGGGGGAGATGGGGGGGAGATAGGGGGGGGAGATAGGGGAGATGGGGGGGATAGGGGGAGAGATAAGGAGAGATGGGGGGGAGATGGGGGGGAGATGGGGGGGAGATGGGGGGGGAGATGGGGGGGGAGATGGGGGGGGAGATGGGGGGGAGATGGGGGGGGAGATGGGGGGGGAGATGGGGGGGAGATGGGGGGGAGATGGGGGGGAGATGAGATGAAGAGATGGGTGAGTGTGATTGTGTGGTAGTGGTGGGGTGAAAACCTCACCATGCAGGCCGGATGGATCAGCACCCTGGGGGGAGATGGGGGAGATAGGGGGAGATGGGGGAGAGATGGTGAGTGAGAGAGAGGGAGAGATGGGTGAGTGTGATTGTGTGGTAGTGGCGGAGTGAGACCCTCACCATGCGGGCTGGATGGACCAGCACCCTGGGGGGAGATAGGGGGAGATGCGGGGGAGATAGGGGGGGGATGGGGGGAGATAGGGGGAGAGATGGTGAGAGAGAGATGGGTGAGATGGGTGAGTGTGATTGTGTGGTAGTGGTGGGGTGAAAATCTCACCATGCAGGCTGGATGGACCAGCACCCTGGGGGAGATGGGGGAGATGGGGGGAGATGGGGGGAGATGGGGGGGAGATGGGGGGGAGAGATGGTGAGAGAGAGAGATGGGTGAGATGGGTGAGTGTGATTGTGTGGTAGTGGTGGGGTGAGACCCCTCACCATGTGGGCTGGATGGACTAGCACCCTGGGGGAGATAAGGGGAGATAGGGGGAGATGGGGGGGAGATAGGGGGAGATGGGGGGAGAGATGGTGAGTGAGAGAGATGGGTGAGTGTGATTGTGTGGTAGTGGCAGGGTGAGACCTCACCATGCGGGCTGGATGGACCAGCACCCTGGGGGGAGATAGGGGAGATAAGGGGAGATAGAGGGGGAGATGGGGGGAGATAGGGGGAGAGATGATGAGAGTGAGATGGGTGAGTGTGATTGTGTGGTAGTGGTGGGGTGAGACCCTCACCATTGCAGGCCGGATGGATCAGCACCCTGGGGGAGATGGGGGAGATGGGGGGAGATGGGGGGAGATGGGGGGTAGATGATGAAAGAGAAGAAGAGATGGGTGAGTGTGATTGTGTGGTAGTGGCAGGGTGAGACCCTCACCATGCAGGCTGGATGGACCAGCACCCTGGGGGGAGATAGGGGAGATAAGGGGAGATATAGGGGAGTTGGAGGGGAGATGGAGGGAGACAGGGGGAGATGGAGGGAGATGGAGGGAGATAGGGGGAGATGGGGGGAGATGGGGGGAGATGGAGGGGAGATGGCCCCTCGGGATAGAGTCATCTTGTTGGGTGACTTTAATGCCTGAGTTGGTCATGATGCTGGCACCTGGTCTGGAGTGATTGGAAGGCATGGGCCAGATCAGCTCAATAACAACGGCAGGAGGCTGCTAGATTTTTGTGCAGCCCATGGGCTTGTAATTACCAACACGCTCTTCCAGCATCGGCGCATCCACACAACATCATGGATGCATGCCGGGTCCAAGCAAGAACATCTGCTGGACTACGTAGTGATGGAACAACGGATGCGGGCCCATGTCCTTGACACAAGGACCTACCGTGGAGCTGATCTGCCCACTCACTGACCATCGACTAGTCATCTGTAAGATGCGCCTGCCATTTTTCCACTCCGGTGGTGGGTGTACACCCAGGACCCCATTCCAACCTAAAGTGGCCTTGGTCTCAGCTAGCTGATGAAAGTTGCAAGCGAGAATTTCATCATCGCTTGCGGCAGGGGTTGGGCAAATCCTCCCCCACTCCTCCAGATGTCGACGGGAAATGGGTGAGGTTTAGGACTGTGACTCAGGCAGCTGCAATGGCTGCTTTGGGTATGCGGTCCAGACCTCCCCAGAGACCCTGGCTGACAGAGGAGGTATTCAAGCTGGCTGAGAAAAAGCGACAGGCCCACTCTCATCGGCTACAGCATCCCACGTCAAAGAATGAGGAGGCTTACCGCAGCCTTCGCTCGGAGGTACGGAGAGCCGTGAGGCGCTGCAAGGATGGGTGGTGGTCGCGGGTTGCTGAGAAGATGGAGTCTGCCTCAATGGCCCACGATCACAAATCCCTATTTAATTCCATAAAAAAGTAACCTGCAGCACCACACCTATTACCATCATTAGGGGCAAAAACGGCGATCCAATCTCCGACCCCCAGGGACAGGTTTGCAGATTTGCTGAGCATTTCTGTGAAGTCCTGGGGGAGGGGAAATCCCTCCACATCGTGTGGCAAAGTGGGGATGACCCTGCTGAGGCTGCGGTGCCTCAAATATTGGAAGAGGAAGTCACCCCCTGTGAGTGGCTGTCTGAGGTGCCATCTGTTGAGGAAGTACTGAAGGCGATTCAGAGTCTGAGACCAGGAAAGGCATCGGGCAGAGATGATCTCCCAAGCGAAATGCCGAGGGAAGCTGGAGTTTGTGCACAGACTGTTCTATATGACAACATAACAACAACAAAAAAGTAACCTGCAGCGCCACACCTATTACCATCATTAGGGGAAAAAATGGTGATCCAATCTCCGACCCCCAGGAACAGGTTTGCAGATTTGCTGAGCATTTCTGTGAAGTCCTGGGGGAGGGGAAATCCCTCCACATGGAAAACATAACAACAGTCTGGACCACTGGATGGGTTCCGCAGAACTGGAAGGATGCCCTGGTGGTCCCCATCTTTAATAAGAGAGACCGCACAGACTGTAACAAGTACAGGGGCATCTTACTCCTCAGTGTGCCGGGGAAAGGTCCTGGCAAGGATTATTCAACACCACCTTGCGAGGCACGCTGTAGAGAGGCTTGCGGAGCCCCAATGTGGTTTCAGGAAAGAGCAGTCCTGCACAGATGCCATATGTTCTGTCCATTTGCTACAGCAGAGGTGTAGGGAATTCCAACAAGACCTACATCTCTGCTGTATTGACCTGGTCAAGGCCTATGATACCATCAGTAGGCCTGGGCTCTGGGTTGTTCTTCGTGCTTTTGTTCGGCCGGATCGAGGGGGCTAAACGGGCGCGGCACGAGTTAGAGAAGAGATGGAGTGATGTGGTACAGGAGGACGTGGAGCTGAGTGGACTTGCCGATGACTGGTACCAGCGGTGTCCAGATCGGCCTCTGTGGAGGAGGCTCGTGAAGGACGCTACTGGGCAGTTGGAGGCAGTCGCCCTCCAGCAACAACGGAGGGCGGAGGAGCGACGCTCACAACAACGAGCAGAGCGCCGGGTGGCTAAAGCACAGCAAGTTGGCACAGTAGGGGGCACAGGTGGTGCATCAGCCAATCATCTCGGTCATCTCGGTCAGTCGACCCGTGGCACCTGCTGGGTCTGCCCCGTGACCTCCTGCCAGCGGGCGTTCGACACTTCACGTGGCCTCGAGGTGCACATGGGCTGGCACAAGCGTCGTGGTGACGTCACCGCCACTTAGTGGCGAATGGCGGTTGTTGTTGTTGTAGTTAGTTAGTTAGCGAGTAGTTAGTGAGCAGTTACCTCTCATTGTCGGGGCGTATGTACGTGCGTGGGCCCAGTTCCAGGCGCGTGATGTTGGAGCTGAGATCAAGCACGTGAGTGTAGTGATGGGGAGGGATCCGCACAATTGCCTCCTCCGCCATGCCTGATGATGACGATGCTGCTGCTGCCGCTGCTGCTGCTGACTAAGACAACGATTCCTGATGACGACGACAACAACAACAGAAAGATAAAGGTCACCCGTGTAGCCTCTAGCGATGGTATAGGGGCAAGTGCTGTTAGCACAGAGACCCACAGACTCATTCACACAGACACCCATAGACTCATCACAGAGACCCACAGACTCACTCATAGAGACCCACAGACTCACTCACACAGAGACCAACAGACTCACCACACAGAGACCTACAGACTCACCACACAGAGACCCACAGACTCACCACACACAGAGACCCACAGACTCACCACACAGAGAGCCACAGACTCACACAGAGACCCACAGACTCGCTCACACAAAGACCCACAAACTCACCACACAGAGACCTACAGACTCACCACACACAGAGACCCACAGACTCACCACACAGCGAGCCACAGACTCACCACACAGAGACCCACAGACTCACCACACAGAGACCCACAGAATCACCACACAGACTCACTCACACAGAGACGCACAGGCTCACCACACAGAAACCAACAGACTCACCACACTGAGACCCACAGACTCACTTACACAGAGACCCACAGTATTTCTCACACAGAGAGCCACAGACTCACCACACAGAGACCCACAGACTCACCACACAAAGACCCACAGAATCACCACACAGACTCACTCACACAGAGACGGACAGACTCACCACACAGAGACCAACAGACTCACCACACTGAGACCCACAGACTCACTCACACAGAGACCCACAGAATCACCACACAGACTCACTCACACAGAGACGCACAGACTCACCACACAGAGACCAACAGACTCACCACACTGAAACCCACAGACTCACCACACAGAAACCCAGACTCACTCACACATAGACCCATAGACTCACTCACACAGAGACCCACAGACTCACTTACACAGAGACCCATAGACTCACTCACACAGAGACCCACAGACTCACCACACAGACTCACTCACACAGAGACGCACAGACTCACCACACAGAGAACAACAGACTCACCACACTGAGACCCACAGACTCACCACACAGACACCCACAGACTCACCATACAGAGACCCACAGACACACCATACAGAAACCCATAGACTCACCACACAGAGACCCACAGACTCACCACACAGACTCACTCACACAGAGACGCACAGACTCACCACATAGAGACCCACAGACTCACCACACAGAGACCCACAGACTCATCACACATAGACAATCAGACTCACCACACAGACTCACCACACCGAGGCCCATAGCAACACAAACATATCACACAGAGACCCATAGCAACACAAACTCACGACACAGAGACCCATAGCAACACAGACTCACCACACCGAGACCCACAGACTCACCACACAGAGACACACAGACTCACCACACAGAGACACCACACAGACTCACCACACAGAGACACACAGACTCACCACACAGAGACCCACAGACTCACCAAACAGACTCACCACACAGACTCACCACACAGACTCACCACTCAGACTCACCACACAGAGACACACAGACTCACCACACAGACTCACCACACAGACTCACCACACAGACTCACCACACAGACTCACCACTCAGACTCACCACTCAGACTCACCACACAGAGACACACAGACTCACCACACAGACTCACCACTCAGACTCACCACTCAGACTCACCACACAGACTCACCACACAGAGACACACAGACTCACCACACAGACTCACCACACAGACTCACCACACAGAGACACACAGACTCACCACTCAGACTCACCACACAGACTCACCACTCAGACTCACCACACAGAGACACACAGACTCACCACTCAGACTCACCACACAGACTCACCACACAGAGACACACAGACTCACCACTCAGACTCACCACACAGACTCACCACACAGAGACACACAGACTCACCACACAGAGACCCACAGACTCACCAAACAGACTCACCACACAGACTCACCACACAGACTCACCACTCAGACTCACCACACAGAGACACACAGACTCACCACACAGACTCACCACACAGACTCACCACACAGACTCACCACACAGACTCACCACTCAGACTCACCACTCAGACTCACCACACAGAGACACACAGACTCACCACACAGACTCACCACTCAGACTCACCACTCAGACTCACCACACAGACTCACCACACAGAGACACACAGACTCACCACACAGACTCACCACACAGACTCACCACACAGAGACACACAGACTCACCACTCAGACTCACCACACAGACTCACCACTCAGACTCACCACACAGAGACACACAGACTCACCACTCAGACTCACCACACAGACTCACCACACAGAGACACACAGACTCACCACTCAGACTCACCACACAGACTCACCACACAGAGACACACAGACTCACCACACAGACTCACCACACAGACTCACCACACAGAGACACACAGACTCACCACACAGACTCACCACACAGACTCACCACTCAGACTCACCACACAGACTCACCACACAGAGACACACAGACTCACCACTCAGACTCACCACTCAGACTCACCACACAGACTCACCACACAGAGACACCACTCAGACTCACCACACAGAGACACACAGACTCACCAAACAGACTCACCACACAGACTCACCACACAGACTCACCACTCAGACTCACCACTCAGACTCACCACACAGACTCACCACTCAGACTCACCACTCAGACTCACCACACAGACTCACCACACAGACTCACCACACAGACTCACCACTCAGACTCACCACTCAGACTCACCACACAGACTCACCACACAGACTCACCACTCAGACTCACCACACAGACTCACCACTCAGACTCACCACACAGAGACACACAGACTCACCACACAGACTCACCACTCAGACTCACCACACAGAGACACCACACAGACTCACCACACAGAGACACACAGACTCACCACACAGAGACACACAGACTCACCACACAGACTCACCACACAGACTCACCACTCAGACTCACCACACAGACTCACCACACAGACTCACCACTCAGACTCACCACACAGACTCACCACACAGACTCACCACACAGAGACACACAGACTCACCACACAGACTCACCACACAGACTCACCACACAGACTCACCACACAGAGACACACAGACTCACCACACAGACTCACCACACAGAGACACACAGACTCACCACTCAGACTCACCACACAGACTCACCACACAGACTCACCACACAGACTCACCACACAGAGACACACAGACTCACCACACAGACTCACCACTCCTGTGCTCACAAAGCTGCGCCTTATAAACTGGCAGAACCGGTTGTGTAAAGACAAAGCTGCCCCGTGTAGCCTCTGACAATGGTGTAGGGGAAAGTGCTGTCAGCGTAGAGCAAAAGACAAAGCTGCCCCGTGTAGCCTCTCACAGTGGTGTAGGGGCAAGTGCTGTTAACTATACACTACACTATACACCACACTATAAACTACATTATATACTACACTATACACTACACTATACACTACACTATACACTAGACTATACACTACTACACTACTATACACTACACTATACACTACTACTCTACACTATACACTACACTAAACACTACACTATGCTACTGACAGCACTTGCCTCTACAGCACTGCTAGAGGCTACCTGGGGGAGCCTTGTCTTTGTGTCTAATGGCGCTGCTGCTACTGATAGCACTTGCCCCTACAGCACTGCTAGATGCTACCTGGGGGAGCTTTGTCTTTGTGTCTATAGGCGCTGCTGCTACTGACAGCACTTGCCCCTACAGCACTGCTGGAGGCTACATGGGGAGCTTTGTCTTTGTGTCTATAGGCGCTGCTGCTACTGACAGCACTTACCCCTACAGCACTGCTGGAGGCTACCTGGGGGAGCTTTGTCTTTGTGACTATAGGCGCTGCTGCTACTGACAGCACTTGCCCCTGCAGGACTGCTAGAGGCTACCTAGGGGAGCTTTGTCTTTGTGTCTATATCTCACAGAGAAACAGTGGGAAAGTGGGCGGAAAGTCCCTATACCCTTCAGAGCCACGCGTCCCATACTTCCCCCACGCCCTCATTGCTTATTGGTAATTGATTGACAGGCGAGCAGCAGGTGCGTCACCACCATCCAGGGCGGGAAGTCCCTATATCCTTTCAACCGTAGTCCCAATGTGTTATTACTACATTGGGGGTATAGAGACTTCTCGTCCACCCGGGCGGGAAGTCCCTATACCCTTTCAACCGCAGTCCCAATGTGTTATTACTAGAATAGGGGTATAGAGACTTCCCGCCCACCCTAATTATTTGTTGGTATTGATTGACAGGCGAGCAGCAGGTGCGTCACCACCATATGGAGCCAGTTCAAACCGGAATAGGTGGGCGAGAAGTCACTATACCCTTTCAGCCGCAGTCCCAATGTGTTATTACTAGATTGGGGGTATAGGGACTTCTCGTCCACGTGGGCGGGAAGTCCCTATACCTTTTCGACCATAGTCCCAATGCGTTATGACCAGAATACAGGTATAGGGACTTCTCGTCCACGTGGGCGGGAAGTCCCTATACCCTTTCAACCGCAGTCCCAATGTGTTATTACTAGATTGGGGGTATAGGGGCTTCTCGTCCACGTGGGCGGGAAGTCCCTATACCCTTTCAACCGTAGTCCCAATGTGTTATTACTCCATTGGGGGGTATAGGGACTTCCCGCCCACCCTAATCATTTGTTGGTATTGATTGACAGGCGAGCAGCAGGTGCGTCACCACCATATGGAGCCAGTTCAAACCGGAATACGTGGGCGGGAAGTCCCTATACCCTTTCAACCGCAGTCCCAATGTGTTATTACCAGATTGGGGATATAGAGACTTCTCGTCCACCTGGGCGGGAAGTCCCTATACCCTTTCAGCCGCAGCCCCAATGTTATTACTAGAATGGGGGTATAGGGACTTCCCGCCCACCCCAATCATTTGTTGTTATTGATTGACAGGCGAGCAGCAGATGCGTCACAACCATATGGAGCCAGTTCAAACCGGAATAGGTGGGCGGGAAGTTCCTATACCCTTTCAACCGTAGCCCCAATGTGTTATTACTAGATTGGGGTATAGGGACTTCTCGTCCACCTGGGCGGGAAGTCCCTATACCCTTTCAACCGCAGTCCCAATGTGTTATTACTAGATTGGGGGTATAGGGACTTCTCGTCCACATGGGCGGGAAGTCCCTAAACCCTTTCAACCGCAGTCCCAATGTGTTATCACTAGATTGGGGGTATAGGGAATTCTCGTCCACCCCAATCATTTTGTTGTTATTGATTGACAGGCGAGCAGCAGGTGCGTCACCACCATTGGAGCCAGTTCAAACCGGAATAGGTGGGCGGGAAGTCCCTATACCCTTTCAACCATAGTCCCAATGTGTTATTACTACATTAGGGGTATATGGACTTCTCGTCCACGTGGGCGCGAAGTCTCTATACCCTTTCGACAATAGTCCCAATGTGTTATTACTAGATTGGGGGTATCGAGACTTCTCGTCCACCTGGGCGGGAAGTCCCTATACCCTTTCAACCGTAGTCTCAATGTGTTATTACTAGATTGGGGTATAGAAACTTCTCGTCCACAAGGTAGTTAAAATCTCACCACGGTGAGATCCCGCGGGGTCACCAAAATAGGGTGTCGCGGGTGGTGGAACAATGTAGAAGGGGGAAGTGTCCCTTTAAGACCACTCTCCCTTTCCATTAACAAATGGGCACGTGTCCCTTTAAGACGACTCTCCATTTCTATTAACTAATGGACAAGTGTCCCTTTAAGACAACTATGTATCTCTTAACAAATGGGCACGTGTCCCTTTAAGACGACTATCTCTTGACTAATGGGCACGTGTCCCTTTAAGACGACTAACTATTAACAAATGGGCAAGTGTCCCTTTAAGACAACTCTAACTCTCTTAAACACTGCACACGGATCCTTATCACCAGGTTATAGACGTACAAAGTACACACACACCCATTCACTCACTCATTCACCCATTCACTCACCCACCCATTCACTCACTCATCCATCCACTCACTCACCCACCCATTCACTCACCCATTCACCCACTCACCCCCACCCATTCACTCACTCCCTCACCCACTCATTCACTCACTCACTCACCCGTTCACTCACCAACCCACCCACCCACCCATTCATTCACCAACCCACCCACACATTCACTCACCACACACTCACCACACACTCACCCATTAATTCACTCACCACACACAAGAGAAAGCTCCCCCAGGTAGCCTCTAACAGTGCGTGTGTGGGTGGGTGTGTGTATGTGGGTGTGGTTGTGTGTGGGTGTGGTTGTGTGTGGGTGTGATTGTGTGTGGATGTGATTGTGTGTGGATGTGTGTGTGGCTGGGTATGTGTGTAGATGTGTGTGTGTGGTTGTGTAGTGTATGTGGGTGTGGCTGTGTGTGTGATTGTGTGTGGATGTGGGTGTGTGGATGTGTGGTTGTGTGTGGATGTGGGTGTGACTGTGTGTGTGTGTTTGTGTGTGTATGGCTGTGTGTGGATGTGACTCTGTGTGTGTTTGTGTATGTGTGTGCGGCTGTGTGCAGCTCTGTGTGTGTGGCTGTGTGTGTGTATGGTTTGTGTGTGTAGCTGTGTGTGCAACTGTGTGTGTAGCTGTGTGTGTGGCTGTGTGTCTGTGTGTGTGTGTCTGTGTGTGTGTCTCTGTGTGTGTGTCTCTGTGTGTGTGCAGCTCTGTGTGTGTGTGCAGCTCTGTGTGTGTGGCTGTGTCTGTGTGTGTAGCTGTGTGTCTGTAGCTGTGTGTCTGTAGCTGTGTGTCTGTAGCTGTGTGTCTGTAGCTGTGTGTCTGTAGCTGTGTGTGTGTAGCTGTGTGTGTGGCTGTGTCTGTGTGTGTGTGCAGCTGTGTGTGTGTAGCTGTGGCTATGTGTGCGCGTGTCGCTGA
The DNA here is from genome assembly GCF_965212315.1 of Lampetra planeri. Taxonomy (NCBI): domain Eukaryota; kingdom Metazoa; phylum Chordata; class Hyperoartia; order Petromyzontiformes; family Petromyzontidae; genus Lampetra; species Lampetra planeri. Next base: position 18,182 of record NW_027614096.1, read on the forward strand.
GCGCGTGATGGGATTTACTCACGACACGGAGACCCGGAGACACACGGAGTGCAGAGAGACACACCACGTGGCACAGACAGACACACACGTGTGGCACAGGCAGACACACACGTGTAGCACAGGCAGACACACACGTGACACACACAGAGAGAGACACACAGAGGGGAGCGCACACACAGAGGGACGCGCACAGAGAGAGGGTAGAGAGACCCGGAACTAAACGATGCCTCTGGGGGCTCAAAGGGCGTTGGTTGGGGATGTCACGGTCCACGATTGGCTCAGGCTCACAGAGCCAGACTGAGGCTCACTCCCATAGGGGTTCAGTGTTGAATTACTGAGGCTCACAGAGCCAGGCTGAGGCTCACTCCCATAGGGTTCAGTGTTGAATTACTGAGGCTCACAGAGCCAGACTGAGGCTCACTCCCATAGGGGTTCAGTGTTGAATTACTGAGGCTCACAGAGCCAGGCTGAGGCTCACTCCCATAGGGTTCAGTGTTGAATTACTGAGGCTTACAGAGCCAGACTGAGGCTCCCTCCCACAGGGGTTCAGTGTTGAATTACTGAGGCTTACAGAGCCAGACTGAGGCTCCCTCCCATAGGGTTCAGTGTTGAATTACTGAGGCTCACAGAGCCAGACTGAGGCTCCCTCCCATAGGGTTCAGTGTTGAATTACTGAGGCTCACAGAGCCAGACTGAGGCTCCCTCCCATAGGGTTCAGTGTTGAATTACTGAGGCTTACAGAGCCAGACTGAGGCTCCCTCCCATAGGGTTCAGTGTTGATCACTGAGGCTCACAGAGCCAGACTAAGGCTCCCTCCCACAGGGGGTTCAGTGTTAATCACTGAGGCTCACAGAGCCAGACTAAGGCTCCCTCCCATAGGTAATGGTAATCACTGAGGCTCACAGAGCCAGACTGAGGCTCACTCCCATAGGGGTTCAGTGTTAATCACTGAGGCTCAGAGAGCCAGACTAAGGCTCACTCCCATAGGGTTCAGTGTTAATCACTGAGGCTCACAGAGCCAGACTAAGGCTCCCTCCCATAGGGGTTCAGTGTTAATCACTGAGGCTCACAGAGCCAGACTAAGGCTCCCTCCCATAGGGGTTCAGTGTTAATCACTGAGGCTCACAGAGCCAGACTAAGGCTCCCATAGGGTTCAGTGTTAACCACTGAGGCTCAGAGAGCCAGACTAAGGCTCACTCCCATAGGGTTCAGTGTTAATCACTGAGGCTCACAGAGCCAGACTAAGGCTCCCTCCCATAGGGGTTCAGTGTTAATCACTGAGGCTCACAGAGCCAGACTAAGGCTCCCTCCCATAGGGGTTCAGTGTTAATCACTGAGGCTCACAGAGCCAGACTGAGGCTCACTCCCACAGGGTTCAGTATTAATCACTGAGGCTCACAGAGCTAGACTAAGGCTCCCATAGGGTTCAGTGTTAATCACTGAGGCTCACAGAGCCAGACTAAGGCTCCCATAGGGTTCAGTGTTAATCACTGAGGCTCACAGAGCCAGACTAAGGCTCACTCACTCACCCACCTATTCACTCACCCACCCACTCACTCACCCCCTACAGCACTGTTAGAGGCTACCTGGGGTTCTTTGTCTTTGTGTCTATAGGCGCTGCTGCTGCTACTAACAGCACTTGCCCCTACAGCACTGCTAGAGGCTACCTGGGAGATATTTGTCGATGTGTCTATGGGCACTGCTATTCGCTACTACTGACAGCACTTTCCCCTACAGCACCGTCGGCGGCTACCCGGGGGAGCTTTGTCTTTGTGTGTGGTGAGTGAATGAGTGAGTGAATGAGTGAATGGGTGGATGAGTGAAGGGGTGGATGAGTGAGTGAGTGGGTGAGTTGAGTGAATGGGTGGATGGGTGAGTGAATGGGTGGATGAGTGAATGGGTGGATGGGTGAGTGAATGGGTGGATGAGTGGGTGAGTGAGTAAATGGGTGAGTGAGTGAGTGAATGGGTGGGTAAGTGAATGAGTGAGTGGGTGAGTTGAGTGAATGGGTAGATGGGTGAGTGAATGGGTGGATGAGTGGGTGAGTGAGTGAGTGAGTGAATGGGTGGGTGAATGGGTGGAGTGATTGATTGGGGTGAGTGAGTTGAGTGAATAGGTGGGTGGGTGAATGGGTGAGTGATTGAATGGGTGAGTAAGTTGAGTGAATGGGTGGATGGGTGAGTGTGTGGGTGAATGGATGGGTGAGTGAGTGTATCTGTGTGTGTGACACTTTGGGGAAGACAAAGGCGGCCGGGTGTGTGAGTGGTACTGGTCACCCACCCCATCTGTGTGTGGCCACAGATACGCTGCTGCTGCTGACAGCACTTGCCCCGACAGCACTACTAGAGGCTACCTGGGGGAACTTTATCTTTGCCTTGAAATGTGCATAAACCGACGTCAGTCGAGCAAGCACGAGACGATGACTTCGTTGTTATGGACCAGGAGAGGTTTTATTAACACAGCAGGTGGGTGGGTGGGTGAGTAAGTGAGTGGGTGGGTGAGTGAGTGAGTGGGTGAGTGGGGGAGTGAGTGGGTGAGTGGGTGGGTGGGTGAGTGGGTGGGTGAGTGGGTGGGTGAGTGGGTGAGTGGGTGGGTGAGTGAGTGAGTGGGTGGGTGAGTGGGTGAGTGAGTGGGGGAGTGGGTGGGTGAGTGAGTGAGTGAGTGGGTGAGTGAGTGGGTGAGTGGGTGGGTGAGTGAGTGAGTGGGTGGGTGGGTGGGTGAGTGAGTGGGTGAGTGAGTGAGTGAATGGGTGGGTGAGTGGGTGAGTGGGGGGGGTGGGTGAGTGGGGGAGTGGGTGGGTGAGTGGGTGGGTGGGTGAGTGAGTGGGTGAGTGGGGGGGTGGGTGAGTGGGGGTGTGGGTGAGTGGGGGGAGTGGGTGAGTGAGTGGGGGAGCGGGTGAGTGAGTGGGTGGGTGGGTGAGTGCGTAGGTGGGTGGGTGAGTGGGTGGAGGAATGGGTGGGTGGGTGGGGGAGTGGGTGGGTGGGTGGAGGAGTGGGTGGGTGAGTGGGTGAGTGGGGGGAGTGGGTGAGTGTGTGTGAGTGTGTGTCTATGAGTGTGTGTATGTGTGTGTGTGTCTGTGTGAGTGAGTGTGTGTGTGTCTGTGTGAGTGTGTGTGTGTAGTGTGTGTGTGAGTGTATGTGTATGTATGATTGTGTGAGTGAGTGAGTGTATGTATGTGTGTGTCTGTGTGAGTGTGTGTCTGTGTGAGTGAGTGTGTGTGTGTCTGTGTGAGTGTGTGTATGTGTGTGTATGTGTGTATGTGTCTGTGTGTGGGCTTATAGCGGCCTCTAGTGGCGGCTGTGGGTCACGTGACGCTGTTGGTGACTTAAAGGGAAAAGCTGACGACTACAGATTGGTGATGGTGGTGATGGGGATGGTGGTGATGGTGGTGATGGTGATGATGATGGTGGTGATGATGGTGGTGGTGGTGATGGTGGTGATGATGATGATGGTGATGATGTGGTGTTGATGGTGGTGGTGGTGATGGTGATGATGGTGGTGATGGTGATAATGGTGGTGATGGTGTTGATGGTGGTGGTGATGGTGATGATGGTGGTGTTGGTGATGATGGTGGTGTTGGTGATGATGGTGGTGTTGGTGATGGTGATGATGGTGTTGTTGGTGATGATGGTGGTGATGTTGATGGTGATGATAGTGGTGATGGGGATGATGGTGGTGGTGGTGGTGATGATGGTGGTGATGGTGATGATGGTGGTGATGGTGATGATGGTGGTGATGGTGATGATGGTGATGATGGTGGTGATGATGGTGGTGGTGGTGGTGATGGTGATGATGATGGTGGTGATGGTGATGATGGTGGTGATGGTGATGATGGTGTTGATGGTGTTGGTGATGGTGATGGTGGTGGTGATGGTGATGATGGTGGTGTTGGTGATGGTGGTGGTAATGATGGTGGTGATGATGGTGGTGATGGTGGTGGTGATGGTGATGGTGGTGGTGATAGTGGTGATGGTGGTGATGGTGGTGATGGTGGTGATGGTGATGATGGTGGTGATTATGGTGGTGATGATGGTCGTGTTGGTGATGGTGGTGGTGATAATGGTGGTGATGGTGATGATGGTGGTGGTGATGATGGTGGTGATGGTGGTGGTGATGGTGATGATGGTGGTGGTGATGATGGTGGTGGTGATGATGGTGGTGGTGATGGTGATGATGGTGGTGTTGGTGATGGTGGTGGTGATGATGGTGGTGGTGATGGTGGTGATGATGGTGGTGATGATGGTGGTGGTGATGGTGGTGTGGTGATGATGGTGGTGGTGATGATAGTGGTGGTGATGATGGTGCTGATGGTGGTGATGATGGTGCTGATGATTGTGCTGATGGTGGTGATGATGGTGCTGATGATTGTGCTGATGGTGGTGGTGATGGTGATGGTTATGATGGTAGTGGTGATGATGGTGGTGATGGTGGTGATGATGGTGGTGATGGTAGTGGTGATGGTGGTGGTGTGGTGATGGTTATGATGGTAGTGGTGATGGTAGTGGTGATGGTGGTGGTGATGATGATGGTGGTGGTGATGGTGATAGTGGTGATGGATGTGGTGATGGTGGTGATGATGGTGGTGATGATGGTGGTGGTGATGGTGGTGATCGTGGTGATGATGGTGGTCATGGTGATGATGGTGGTGATGATGGTGGTCATGGTGATAATGATGGTGGTGGTGTTGTTGTGGTGATGGTGATCATGCTGATGCTGCTCATGATACTGCTGCTGATGATACTGCTGCTGCTGATGATGATACTGCTGCCTGATGATGATGATGGTGATGATACTGCTGCTGATGATACTGCTGCTGATGATACTGCTGCTGATGATGATACTGCTGCTGCTACTGCTGATGATGATGCTGCTGCTGCTGATGATGATACTGCTGCTGCTGCTGATGATACTGCTGCTGATGATGATACTGCTGCTGATTATGATGATACTGCTGCTGATTATGATGCTGCTGCTGATAATGATGCTGCTGATGCTTTTCTTCATTTTGACAACATCTTCACAAATTCTGCAACACACAGACACACACACAGACACACACAATGACACACACACAGACACACATACAGACACACACAATGACACACACACAGACACACACAATGACACACACACACACAGACACACACAGAGACACACAGACACAGACACACACAGAGACACACACACACAGAGACACACACACACAGACACACCATAAACAAAAAGACAAACATCCCCCAGGTAGCCTCTAGCAGTGATGTTGGGGCAAGTGCTGTCAGTAGCAGCAGCGCCTATAGACACAAAGGACAAAGCTCCCTCAGGTATTCTAGATTTGAAGCACAGACATAATTTCAACCGTGATGATGGCTACAAACTGAGTAATCATTGGAAAGATGTGATTAACCATGCAAAAAAGATTTAACTACACTTATTTGGACCATCTTATTTGACAGAAAACTATTGCAGGTTACTGATGGACAGCCAGTTGTTTCACCAGGTTAAGCTTTCTAGCAGGTTTAGCTTTCTTTTTTCACACTTTTATTATGCAGGCCAGGCGTAGTCACAAACCGGACCTCTCCATAATAAAGGCTCAGTCTTTTGTTATGCAATCGATTCATAGTCTCACACCGCACCTTACCATAATAATAAAAAGTGTGCCTCTAGCAGTGCTGTAGGGGGCAAGTGCTGTCAGTAGCAGCAGCAGCGCCTATAGACACAAAGACAAAGCTCCCCCAGGTAGCCTCTAGCAGTGCTGCAGGGGCAAGTGCTGTCAGTAGCAGCAGCAGCGCCTATAGACACAAAGACAAAGCTCCCCCAGGTAGCCTCTAGCAGTGCTGCAGGGGCAAGTGCTGTCGGTAGCAGCAGCAGCGCCTATAGACACAAAGACAAAGCTCCCCCAGGTAGGCCTCTAGCAGCGTCTATGAAGGCTGCTGCCGCTGTGGCCACACACAGAGGGGGGTGGGTGGCCAGCACCACTCACACTCGCCCGGCCGCCTTTGTCTTCCCATGCATCCCCTACCCCTCCCCCCCTCCCCCACTCCAAAAGGTCCCAGTCTCTCTCTCTCTCTCTACCCCACTCTTTCCCACACACACTCTCTACCCCACTCTCTCCCATGGACCCCCTTGATCCCCCTTGACCCCCCCAGGATCTCTCCACGATCTCCCCATGATCCCCCATTGATCTCCAATTGATCCCCTTGACCCCCCCCGTGACCCCCCCCATGACCCCCCGTGACCCCCCATGACCCCCCCATGACCCCCCGTGACCCCCCCGTGCCCCCCACCAGAGAAGTCGACCCTCCCGTCGCCGTTCAGGTCGAGGTCGCCACGATCCCCCCATGATCCCCCGTGACCCCCCGTGACCCTCCTTGACCCCCCCGTGACCCCCCCGTGACCCCCCCGTGACCCCCACCAGAGAAGTCGACCCTCCCGTCGCCGTTGAGGTCGAGGTCGCCCACGATCTCGGCCACCTCGGCCACCAGGAGGCGCTCCCCCAGCAGCGCGCGCAGCGACTCACGCAGCTCAACCTCGCTGATGGCGCCGTCACCGTTACTGTCGAACTGCGGGGCGGGGCGGGGGGGAGGAGTGGGGGGAGGGGGAGTGGGGGGGAGAGGGAGGGGTGAGGGAGGGGGGAGTAGGGGGGAGTATGGGGGAGTGGGGGAGGGGGAATGGGGGAGGAGGGATGGGGGGAGGGGGGATGGGGGAGGGGTGGGGGAGGGGGGAGTGGGAGGGGGAGAGGGGGAGGGGAGAGGGGCGGAGGGAGGAGGGGGGGAGGGAAGGGGGAGTGGGGGAGAGGGAGGGGGAGTGGGGAGAGGGGAAGGAGGGGGGGAGTGGGAGTGGGGGGGTGAGGGGAGAGGGAGGGGGGAGGTGGGGGGGAAGGAGGAGTGGGGGGGAGGGAGGGGGAGTGGGGGGGTGAGGGAGGGGGGGAGTGGGGGATGGGGGAGAGGGAGTGGGGGGGTGAGGGAGTGGGGGGGGATGGGGGGAGTGGGGGGTGAGGGGAGAGGGGGAAGGAGGGGGGAGGGAGGTGAGGGGGAGAGGGGGTGAGGGGTGAAGGTTAGGGGGGGGAGAGGGGGGAGGGGGGGTGAGGGGTGAGGGGAGGGAGGGAGTGGGGGGGGGAGGGAGGGGGGATGGGGGAAGGGGGAAGGGGGGAGAAGAGAGTTGGGTGAGGGAGTGGGGGGAGGGGGTGAGGGGAGAGGGGAGGGGGGAGAGGAGAGTTGGGTTAGGGAGTGGGGCGAGGGGGTGAGGGGAGGGAGGGGGGGAGAAGAGGGAGAGTTGGGGGGGTGTGGTGGGGAGGGGGGTGAGGGGAGGGAGGGATGGGGGATGGAAAATGGGGGGGATGATGTTGACATTGATGACGATGTTGATGTTGATGACGATGTTGATGTTGATGACGATGTTGATGACGATAACGATGTTGATGATGATGATGACGTTGATGATGACGTTGATGATGATGTTGATGATGACGTTGACGATGTTGATGATGACGATGATGACGATGATGATGATGACGTTGATGACGATGATGATGTTGATGATGTTGATGATGATGACGTGATGATGACGTTGATGTTGATGATGACGTTGATGATGATGTTGATGATGATGATGATGTGATGATGTTGTTGATGATGTTGATGATGGTTGATGTATGGTGACGTGATGATGGTGACGTTGATAATGATGACGTTGATGATGATGAGTTGATGATGACGTTGATGTTGTTGATGTTGATGATGATGACATTGATGTTGATTATGATGTTGACGATGATGTTGATGATGACGTTGATGATGATGATGATGTTGATGATGACGATGGTGATGTTGATGTTGATGATGACGTTGATGATGATGACATTGACGATGATGATGTTGATGATGATGTTGATGATGACGTTGATGATGATGTTGATGATGATGTTGATGATGATATTGATGATGATGATGTTGATGATGATGTTAATGATGATGATGTTGATGACGTTGACGATGTTGATGACGTCACCTCGTTGAAGGCCTCACGCATCTCCTTGAGTCCTATCATGGCCGCCGTCTCCTCCAGGAGCTTGGGGCCCATCAGCTCCACAAACTCCTCCAGGTTCACCTTGCCTCCAACTCACATCGTCATCATCACCACCATCATCTCACCACCATCATCACCATCACCATCACCTTGCCTCCAACTCACATCGTCACCACCATCATCACCATCATCTCACCACCATCATCACCATCACCTTGCCTCCAACTCACATCATCGCCATCATCTCACCATCATCATCACCCTTGCCTCCAACTCACATCGTCATCATCATCACCATCATCTCACCACCATCATCACCATCACCTTGCCTCCAACTCACATCGTCACCACCATCATCACCATCATCTCACCACCATCATCACCATCACCTTGCCTCCAACTCACATCGTCACCACCATCATCACCATCATCTCACCACCATCATCACCATCACCTTGCCTCCAACTCACATCGTCACCACCATCATCACCATCATCTCACCACCATCATCACCATCACCTTGCCCCCAACTCACATCGTCACCATCATCATCACCATCACCTCGTCATCACCATCATCATCATCACCATCATCTCACCATCATCATCACCTTGCCTCCAACCTCACATCGTCACCACCATCATCACCATCATCTCACCATCATCACCACCATCACCTTGCCTCCAACTCACATCGTCACCACCATCATCATCACCATCATCATCACCATCACCTTGCCTCCAACTCACATCGTCACCACCATCACCATCACCTCACTATCATCACCATTACCCCATCAGCTCCACAAACTCCTCCAAGTTCACCTTGCCCCCAACTCACATCGTCACCACCACCACCATCACTTCGTCATCATCACCACCATCATCATCACCATCACCTCGGTGACACAGTGAGTGACACAGTGAGTGGACACAGCGAGTGAGTGACACAGTGAGTGAGTGACACAGTGAGTGAGTAACTGAGTGAGTGACACAGTGAGTGAGTGACACAGTGAGTGACACAGTGAGTGAATGACACAGTGAGTGACACTGAGTGAGTGACACAGTGAGTGGGACAGTGAGTGAGTGACACAGTGAGTGAGTGACACAGTGAGTGACACAGCGAGTGAGTGACACAGTGAGTGAGTGACACAGCGAGTGAGTGACACGCACAATTCATGTTGATGTGCTGGTATAGTTCTGTGAGCTCCAGTTCCGTGGGCATGTAGCCCATGGCTCTCATCAGTGAGTGACACAGCGAGTGAGTGACACAGTGAGTGACACAGTGAGTGGTGACACAGTGAGTGACACAGTGAGTGACACAGTGAGTGACACAGTGAGTGACACAGTGAGTGACACAGCGAGTGAGTGACACGCACAGTTCATGTTGATGTGCTGGTATAGTTCTGTGAGCTCCAGTTCTGTGGGGCATGTAGCCCATGCGTCTCATCAGTGAGTGATACAGTGAGTGAGTGACACAGTCAGTGAGTGACACAGTGAGTGACACAGCGAGTGAGTGACACAGCGAGTGAGTGACACGCACAGTTCATGTTGATGTGCTGTTATAGTTCTGTGAGCTCCAGTTCTGTGGGCATGTAGCCCATGGCTCTCATCAGTGAGTGACACAGTGAGTGAGTGACACAGTGAGTGAGTGACACAGTGAGTGACACAGCGAGTGAGTGACACAGTGAGTGAGTGACACAGCGAGTGAGTGACACGCACAATTCATGTTGATGTGCTGGTATAGTTCTGTGAGCTCCAGTTCCGTGGGCATGTAGCCCATGGCTCTCATCAGTGAGTGACACAGTGAGTGAGTGACACAGTGAGTGACACAGCGAGTGAGTGACACGCACAGTTCATGTTGATGTGCTGGTATAGTTATGTGAGCTCCAGTTCTGTGGGCATGTAGCCCCATGGCTCTCATCAGTGAGTGACACAGTGAGTGAGTGACACAGTGAGTGAGTGACTGAGTGACACAGTGAGTGAGTGACACAGTGAGTGAGTGACACAGCGAGTGAGTGACACAGTGAGTGACACAGTGAGTGAGTGACACAGCGAGTGAGTGACACAGCGAGCGAGTGACACAGCGAGCGAGTGACACGCACAGTTCATGTTGATGGTCCTGGTATAGTTCTGTGAGCTCCAGTTCTGGTGGGCATGTAGCCCATGGCTCTCATCAGTGAGTGGACGCAGTGAGTGAGTGACACAGTGAGTGAGTGACACAGCGGAGAGTGGACACAGCGAGTGAGTGACACAGTGAGTGACACAGTGAGCGAGTGACACAGCGAGCGAGTGACACGCACAGTTCATGTTGATGTCCCTGGTATAGTTCTGTGAGCTCCAGTTCTGTGGGCATGTAGCCCATGGCTCTCATCAGTGAGTGACGCAGTGAGTGAGGTGACAGTGAGTGAGTGACACAGCGAGTGAGTGACACAGTGAGTGAGTGACACAGTGAGTGACACAGTGAGTGAGTGACACAGTGAGTGAGTGACACTCACAGTTCATGTTGATGTGCTGGTATAGTTCTGTGAGCTCCAGTTCCGTGGGCATGTAGCCCATGGCTCTCATCAGGGCGCCCAGTTCGGCGTTGCGGATGAAGCCATCGCAGTCACGGTCGTACTCCTTGAAGGCCGCACGCAGCTCTGGGGGGCGGGGGGGAGGGGGGGAGGGGGGGGAGGGGGGAGGGGATGGGGGGAGGGGGGGAAGGGGGGCGGGGGGAGTGATGGGGGGCGGGGGGAGAGGGGAGGGAGTGATGGGGGAAGGGGGGAGAGGGGGGGGCAGGGGGGAGTGATGGGGGGCGGGGGGGAGAGGAGGGGGGGAGGGGGAGGGAGTGATGGGAGAAGGCGGGAGAGGGGGGGCAGGGGGGAGAGGGGGGGCAGGGGGGAGTGATGGGGGGCGGGGGGAGGGAGGGGAGGGGGGAGAGGAGAGAGGGGGGGGAGAGGGGAGAGGGGGAGAGGGGAGAGGGGGGGGAGAGGGGAGAGGGGGGGGGAGAGGGGAGAGGGGGAGAGGGGAGAGGGGGGAGAGGGGGAGAGTTATGGGGGAAGGGGGAGAGGGGGAGGGGAGAGGGGGGAGAGGGGGAGGGGGGGGCAGGGGGGAGGGGTGAGAGGGGGGATGGCAGTTATCAAATACCGTCTCAGCCACAATCACCACCACTCACCACCACCCACCACTCACTACCACCACACTCACCACCCCCACACTCACCACCACCCACCACACTCCACCTCCACTCACCACACTCACCACCCCCACACTCACCCACCACTCACCACTCACCATCAATCACCACCACTCACCACCCCCACACTCACCACCCCACACTCACCACCACTCACCACCACTCCCACAATCACCACCACTCACCACCCCCACACTCACCACCACTCACCACTTCCACACTCACCACCACTCACCACCACTCACCACCCTCACACTCACCACCACCACTCACCACCCCCCCCCACCACTCACCACCCCACACTCACCACCACTCACCACCCCCACTCACCACCACTCACCACCACTCACCACCCCCACACACACCACCACACACACCACCACTCACCACCCCCACACTCACCACTACTCACCCCCACTTACCACACACCATCACACTCACCCCACACTCACCACCCCCACACTCACCCCCACTCACCACCACTCACCACAATCACACTCACCACCACTCACCACTCACCACCCCCCCACTCACCACCACTCACCGTCCATTTCTCCCTGTTCCAGCTCTCTGTCCTGAAACAAAAACACAAAGACAAAGATCCCCCGT
>NW_027614097.1:0-29991 GCF_965212315.1 Lampetra planeri
TATGGTGACAATGAAGATGCCACAGAAAATGGATGTGAAGAAACATCTGCTAGCAGCCAGGCTAGCAGTCATCAACACCTGTTGCCATCGACGTGAACAAGAATAGACTGATTGCATTTCTGTAAGTATATGAATATCCTATTCATCAAAAAGATCAATGTTTTGGTTCCTCCTCTCCTCTCATAATCATAGATACAGTATCACGTAGACAAATCTGGGCAAAGGGATGCTATAAGACTATAAGTTTAATATTAAATATAGTTACCACAACTGCAGTGGCCTGGGTCGCATGTAAATTCAAGAAAAATATTTTTATTCAATCATAATGATACTAATTATTTTTCAGCATCATGTTCTTGAATGTATTGTTTAATAGTCTGAGGGTACGAATCGTCCACCGTATAATTTACCTTCTAGCAGTTGAATAAGGAGTACAGGCACTTATGTTTTTTTCCCCACTTAAAGCGCTGAATACATACTTTATATCTTCATTCTGATACATCAAGAACAATTTGCCCTTTTTCATCTTCTCAGTTTTTCATTCAAGCAAGTGCTTATTAACAGAGGAGTCGCCGTATGTGATGGTAGAAGGCGGGTGGTGAAGTGGGGGTGAGTTGAATCGAGGCGGGACTGCTCGAATATTAATAGACAAACGCATATTAAATGAAGGAAAAGGTGTAGGGTTACTTCTACACCATCTTAAAGATTTAATGCATTTTTAATTCCTTTTTCTCTTATTGGAAATAACTTATAAATATGTAATTTTGATGAACAAAGATGAATTTCAGGGGTTAAATCAATGCAATAAATGGGTCTCGAACCCGACACACTCTTGAAGCACACGTGGTGAAGTTATTTGTATGTTACACATTCAAGTAAGGCATGTAAATACAAATTAGAGTGACAACATTGTAATTTTCTTTGAAAGCACAAGTCTCTTTATAGAGGCAAAAGGTCTAATCACAGTCCACGGCTGAGTAGAGGGTTTGGGGTGTTGAATTTCCAGCTAAACACACTTGGAAATCTTTTGCCTGTGTGCCTTTAAAACCTGGAGTTAAAGAACCGCAAAACGGTCAACACGACAAAACCACAGAAACCTTCTCACACACACCAACACCGGTAGCGGCAGATCTGCAGATCCTGGCGCCATCGAATATCTGTCACAGCCTGAACTGCCAAGCTGCTGCGATGTGTGTTGAAAGACGGTGGATTTAATCTCCTTACACCAGTGCTGCAAATCATTCTATCTACATGAAGAAATGCTAACATAGCTGAGGCCCCAAAACAACATTGGGGCTTCACTGGCCCAGAAAGGACAGCTCCCCCTGGGCCACGGCTGAGACGCTGGTGGCTAAGTTGCTCTGACAGCTACATGCTTTAACAGACACAACTCGCATCCAGTGAAACAGTGTCTTTGTGTGCAGATCAACTAAAGAGGGCCCGTGCCCCCGCAGCAGCGCAGGTTGTGCGATAGCGAGACTTGATGGAGCGTTGGTATTTCGGCCTCGAGAATTTTTAAATTCGAGGATCAAACAGGAAGTCGATTATGTCAGTCATTCAAACAAACTTTTTAAACAAACCCATTCTATGTAGTTCCCTCCTCTACAGGTCATGTCAACAAAAACTTCAATTGCTCACATGTTCCTTTCTAGAAGAATCTATGCCTGAGCTGTTGTACTGAATTGCATTACATGGTGCCCTGGATCCTATCAGCACGTACACGGGCCAGGAGCTACTGTACACCGCGCCATAGCGCTTTCCGACATACACGATGCCTTATGAGGCACTTCAATCTCCAGTCCAATCACAGAAACAACAATAGCTGAGCAGGGAAACAAAGAAAGCGACAGTTCATATTCTTCTCTCTTGTGTCAGGTGGACTGAAAGGGCCGGTGAGGAAACAGGTATGTAAAACAGTCTTAGGTTACTGAGTAAAACTGAAACGATCGATCGGCGATGCCACAGGGAATTATAACGACGCTTTCTGAGGACATAGATTCTAAATGTTCCTGACAGGGGGAAGTGGAAAAAAATGGGAATAAGGGATTTGTAGTGAATAATTCAAATGTTGAATCCTCACAAAGAAGAGACACGACAGTCACGCTGCTTACAGAAACTACTTGTTTAAAACATTTGGTATTGTTTTCCAGATCTTCGCCTGCCATTATCAAATTTGCGTTTAAAAAATAAATAAATAAAAAAAATTGCAAAGATGTGGAAAAAACATTTAGGTTTGTGCCCTTTTCTCAAAAAAAAAAAAAAAATTCCCCATATTTGACAAAGGGCCTATTCCTCTACCGCCCAACAAACAGAACCATTCACACTGGTTTAATCATGTGAAGCATTGCAGAGACATGACCAGTTGCTAACCTCATCTCGGCACACTCAAATGTGCCTCAGGAAACCAATGTGAATGACTAAAACCCAGCATAAACAAAACCATAATCCAGGACTTTTTAACACAATCCTCACACAGTCGTTGTTATTTCCAATCCTTTACTTTCATTTGTGAAAGGACACGTAAACACTGAATCAAAGCGTGGAGTCAAACAGAATAGAAATCCTCTGCCAGTGCTGTTTGAAGAACATGCAAACAAAATGAGGGAAGGAAACTATTTCCAAAACATTACAATATGGAGGCTTGAGGGAGCGAAACTTTCCAAGGAGCTTTCACTAACTCTTGCCACCCTTGTCTTTTTTTCATCTTCACCACCTAAAACGCTCCTCTGCCCCCCCTTTTTTCTTTCTGTTTTTGAGAGCCTTGCTGCCCCGGCACTCATGAGCGTATGTGTGTTCTGGTCGAAAAACACCACTTATTAGGTGTCACGTCGTGTTAGAAGCTGTGACCTGTCAGGGCTCGTCTCGTTACTCATCTGTCACCACCGGCCTGTTCGGTGTCTGTCTGTGCTCCTCAATACACATATTTGCTGTTCAAGCACGACCTGAACAACAGAGAGGTCAGTCATCAAGATGACCCTGATTGTCAAACACAACAAAATACAAAGATGGTTTTAGAGGCTTTTGGAGCCTCGGGCAAGACGTCCAATCTCAACAATTATCATTCAGCTGAGCAGCCAGAGAGCGAGAGAGAGGGAGGGAGTTTTACAGCGAATTGCAGGAGCAAAAGAAAAGCTAATCATCTGAGAATGTGTCAGGGCACATATATGAAGTAAGTTGTCAGAGAAGTAAACAGAGAAAAAAGCCCAACTTCTAAGGCAGTGCCCCAGCACTCACCATCCTCCCAGCGATAAATCATCCTCGTGATGGGGCCCGGAGAAACTGGAATGTGAGAGCGTGACAGTGATGGAGGTGAGCAGCCAGGTCGGGCGTCAGGTAGCTGCCACAGGAGGTTGATCAGCCCAGTAACACGCCGAGAGGCCCGGCTTGTGACATGCCGTGCAGTCCGACAGGTTATGAAGGCAGGCAGGACGGCGATGGGGTGACAAGAACCAGAGGCTGTCAGGAGGAAAACACAGGGACAAGATGTCATGTTCACCATGTCAACCAGGCGCCACTATCTTTGATTTTCCTAGACTGAGACAGCTACGAATAATACGCTGATGGATGTGGATGCGTTTATGTTGACAGAAATGAAGTTTTATTGAATATAAAAACACAAGTCTTCCATCCAGTAGCGGTGTTCAAGGTTCTCTCTACATACAAAAGTCAGAATTAGATCCCAAAGTGACAGGGGACATAAACAGTCGATGACCATGCCCGAGGTGCCAACTGTTCCCAGTACGTATCTTCACTTACTTTGCATTACTTTGGTTAGTGCGGCTGCTGGGAATAAAATGTTTGTGAAGCAGCAGAGTGTGCCGGGCCGGTTGCTCAATGTGTGTCTTGTAAAGGATTCTCATGATGTTGAGAAACTGAGAAAGATGCCTTTGTTTTCCTCAAAGACAGCATTCACAGAGCGGCCATCCTCGGGGATCTGACCAAACGCCTTAGCACTGTGCAAATGATTCTATGTGAGAGTGGCACAACAGCAAATTCATGTCAATTTCTCTGTTAATGTCTTTTATTATGCGTGGATAATGACTGAGAGTCAGTTCCTAAGGGCTTTTGAGACACAGTAAACTTTATTGAATTTATATTGTTTAATTAATTTCAATACAATGTAATATGTAAATATGAATGTAAATGTAATATTAAACCAACTATTAACGTTATTTTTGCTGCAATTATTTGTGCATAATGTCACATGATTATAGCATACTCATATATAAAGGGAAGTGTCCTTTGAATAAAGGTGGACGTTGTCCCAGATGGTTCTACTGAGAAGAGACAAAAATTGGACTTGAGAACTGGCTTCAAACTGACACTAAATTAGACTCAATATGCGCCTCTGAGCCCATTAACTCCTTTGATCTGATGGAGTTAATATGCTGTATATACTCTATATATTTATATATTGACTCTACTACTTCTAAACTGAGCAGTTCCCTTCTGTAAAAGGGAACTATTCTTCTATTATGCTTTGTAACAGATCTTAGCAACACGCAGACAGGCTTCACACATTTTTTCAATAAAGAAAACGGAAATGAAAACATATGCTGTGCAAATATTCACGTGATACTGGTTTTTTTTTCCACACAAAAATGAAAATAAATATATGCAAATATCTAAATATATATGTTGTAGAATTAATAATCAGAAACAGCATGTCTCTGGTATCGGTGAAGTTTATTGTCATTTTATTTGATTTCTTTATTATTTTTAACATATGTTATTTTACTGTTACTTGAGCTGTATGTTTTGTCTTGATGTAACCATTTGATTCTTTTCTTAGCCAAGGTTCAGAAAATAGATGAAAATTTAAGTGTGACTTTCCCTGGTTAAATAAAGGATATTTAAAAAAAAAAAAAAGTCACTAAAACGGCTTGCGTCCGAGCAATGTACATTCAACATTCTACTGCATTACTGATCACTGCATCTTACACGATGAACTGAAATTCAGCGTGTATTTTTCTCACACCTATTGACTATTTTTGTTTTTTGTGCAGTGATTCAGGGATCCGTTTACAGACCGGAAATGCCCTTTTCGGCGATCAAACAACACTCCCATTGGAATAACCAAACAATACTTGATGAGACGAGTGGGGTCGTCAATCGCGCCCCGACAGCACATATTCAGGACACCAAAGTAGCAATGTCTCAGTCGAAGACTACTGATGCTTTCAGACCTCACACACCCCTGCGTGGATTAAATCTATACAGTGAAACCGTGCACAAACACAAAACTTCACACTGGGAGATAAAACCCACCCTTTCCTTGCTCCTTTCTTTCATGCGCTGCTTTGGTGTTTACCTAGAACCCATCCCTTGTTAAAATCGCAGCCTGCTGCTGACTGAACAGTTTAATGATAGCCACGGGGCCTTCGGCATTACAATCTGCGGCTGGCAGTCACTCATTTTTCCCCACTCAGTCCTTCCTCACCCTGTAACCTGAAGGACAAGGGTTGAAGTCACGGTCAGGACGCCTAATGGGGCTGACTTTCCTGGCTTTCCACCAATCACAGCACATGCTCGCGAGGACATTATGGTGCAAAGTCAGATGACATACAGCAGAAGCACAACACTGCGCGCGCACACGCACACAAACAGCGTCCATGAAGAGAGATCACTTTGACAAAAGAATCATATAAGAATGATTTCCAGACAATATGTACTCAGTAACTAGGCCCCTACTCCATGTTGTCAAATCTGGTACAAGGCGTCATAAACTGTGTACAAGCTCATCTGTTGTCCTCTTCTAAAAGTAACTAAAGTCCAAAGTTTCCAGGCAAAAGAACTTGCAACTATGTTCAACTATGTGCGGCCACTTGCAACAGAACCATCCCGCAACAGTCGAGCTGCGATAGTTCATTTTGACCTCATGTAAACTAAAGCAACGAGTGCGGTGCGACATCCCCTGAAGCGAAATAGCACAACAAACTCAGACTCTGTGGATTTTGGCTATAAATCGCTCTGGCATTTGTCTTTGTGATTTTGTTAGCATAGCATTTTCAAGCTACTGTCCGTTCAAAAATGAGCATGTTTGTAGCTATATACGTCAACAGGTACCTACGCACCACGTAGGTACCTGTTGCCAGCTGACTGGTCAGAACGTTAGTGACTGTCCCAAACCATTAGTTGTGATTGAACAGGTAGAACCCTTCGCAATTTCGAGCACCAAAAAGCATCGTGGCACAACAGGACAGTTCAGACCGCCGACACTGTGTCTGCAAACGTTCTGTTGCAGCTTGAATCTTTTGTCAGGACTTCAGATTCACCCCTGTATTCATCTGATTGGATGATTGTGTAACACGGAGCACCAGGAAACGTCCTCTGGTTCTGTCTGAAAACATCTTTTTATCATTTGCTGTACTTATTTATATGTGAGAATTGAAAACAAAAAAAAGCAGAATATGATTCATTTTTGTTCTTGTTTAATGAAAGGTGCAAAGACACCCATATTTATTTATTCCTTGGCAATGCTGGGTATCCCTGCGAGTCACATCATATTTGAGCTGTTGTCTGCGTGTCAAACAATGTGAAGAATACAATAACAGACTAGAAACGAGAGAAGTTTTTGGGTGAATTAGTCTGCGGCAGAGTGCTTTATGCACTAACAGACAGGAGATCAATATTTACAGGCACTCCCCTGCTTTAGACAGCATTCATGTCAGAACGAACAAACAGTCCTCTCTGCAAAGGTGAGGTCCAGCCCCCACACTATATTACACTCACAGACAAAAGTAGACACTCTTTTCCTTACCTCGTCCTCAATCCCTCCCTCTCCTCCCTACATAGAGACATTCTGCCCTGAGACAAAGGCGCAGGTAAAAGTTGACAAAAGGTGTCTATGGATCTTTTGAGTCACACACAGCAACCGCTGTCTACATTCACCCTGCAATTATCTCCTTACAGGCCTAATCCCGGTGGTTAAGTGGCTCTCTAAAAGCATGTGTACACAAACAGGGCGGGAGAGCAAGGTGGTGCATGCCGTTTATCTGCTGGCTCCATCACACAGTTGATATACAGCCATCGCAAAAGCAGGAAGCAACGCAATCTGACCTTACTGGAGATTTGTTACACACAAACACAGAGACATACACATTGTACGTGTTCAACGGACAAATATGAATAACAGACAACTGGTCAGGACTTTTTAACCATTGTGATTTGGTGAATTTGCCACAGGCAGATATTATTGTTGAGCTGGAACAACGTCTCAATTTGAATGAGATTCTCTGTTTTTTAATGATTTAAAATCACTGCAGGCAAATAGTAGTTTTGTGGTGAGATTATTAAATGTTGAGATCCTATCTAAGCTTCATCACAAGCTCCTTTTGTAAAGGAAACAGTGGTGAGTTATATTGAGTCTGTCACAATCTGCCCTCACTCTCTCCCTCTCCTTTTCTCTCTCTCTCTAATTCCCTTTTTTTTTTGCCATCCCCAAGCTGTCCACCAGATGCCCCTGGACTTTCTCTGCTTTCCACATCTATACTTTCCCATCAGTCCAAAACTTGCCTGGCCTACGCCACCTACTCCTCACTTCAAAATGAATTCCCTAATCAGCGATTCGCCGTTTATACAAGTCCACTTCCACCATTTGCTGCCAATGTTAGTTAGCCAAGTGTTTCATTTGTCAGACTTCGAAGACCAAGCACTGACACACTGTGACTAAACGAAGAAGAACTTTATACACAGTTGCGTTGTATGGGATATATAAAAGAAAAGAGATTTCTCTCACAGCCATATCCATCCATCTTCCAATCTGTGCAAGAGCCACATGGCTAGTCATTTAAGCTTGGCTAAAATGAGCAAAACCAGCTCTAAAGAAAGGGCAGAGTTAGGTAACTTGAGCCAGTGTGAATGGACTCATTGTTGCTTTGGCTTAATTAGGCATGACAAGCGAGGCGTGAACAGATTCCCATCATGAGGCCTCCTAAAATGCCCATTAGAATCAATGGGCCACACTCCAGTCAGACTTTCTGTCTACCAGCCAGTCAGCGTCTTGTCCCTTTAGTAGGACATAGGATATAGTTACAGTCACAGCTAACTCAAACAAGGCAACTCTATAGCTGCGGCCCTAACACCCTGGGTAATACAACTGAGCCCACGTTTGAGGGGCGACGATGAGAGAGGTGGGGACCGAAGAAAGTGAGTGGTAGCTCGAGTTTAAGTGCCCCGAGAATGTGTGATAGTCTGTTTGCAGGAAAGTGTGTGTGAGACAGAGTGAGAGTGTCTGTCAACAAGCGTACGCCTGTCTGCTCGACAGAGAACTGTACCAGACAACAAATCCAGGCAGCCAGTGTGGCTGATAAACTGCAGGGATTAGCAGGCACTTCTGGAACCCAAGTGGCCCTATCAATACAGGACCGGGCTCATTGATCTGTTGTCTGGACGGGTGCTGGGGGCTAATTCCTGGACCTTGGCTCTGAGTGCCTCTCACTAGGGAGGTGGGAGGTGGGTGGAGGTGGAGGTGGGGGTGAGACTGGCTGGCTACTACTGGTGGCGCCATCCGCAGACCCTGCTGGATTTGAGGGCTCAGTGTTTACCATACACCAGCTCAATAGTCCCATTACCGCAACATAGCTGATCTCAGCTCATCAGGAGTGAAAATAAGAAGTAATAATATGAAAATGTCACCTCAGCGTTGAATCACAAGCTGTTTAAATGAGCCCTGGTCAAGCAAGTTGTATCAGCTATTATGTGGATGCTGTATCCAATACAGCAATATACAAATAATTAGTTGTTTATGGAGTGGAGGATTATGGAGACAGATTTTGTTTAATGGGGCAGTGTGGATAAAGGATAAAAGCAATTGTGTCAGTTTGGAAAACACGCATCTATGTATATTTATTATCAGCATGGTCAAATCATATTTCTTTGTTAGCAAATGACCTAGTCGTGCCAGTCTGGTATGGACATTGCAGTGTGTTGACAAATGGAGCTTATCTTATATTCCACATTAGCACCTCCACATCGTCCCACTCTGATATGGCCATTGGAGGAAGGGAAGAAAGGAATTAAAGGACCAGCTTCATAAGTGTTCCAAAAGATGAGGTGTCGCTTGATGATTATGAAAAGGACATTAGAAGAAGGAAAGGTAGGGCAAGGAGTCAAGACAATAAGGAGTTAGGCCAGGGGGAAAAAAATGACGTTCTTCCTGCAGGACAACTTCTGTAACATGCAGCATACGTTCTTATCTCAGTTCACGGAAATGGTACGTCTACTCCTCATTTCACATTTTTTAAAGAGCGGGTGTGAGGGTAGTGATGGTAGCCTGAAGGATCCATCCTACATTTGGTCAAATTTGAGTTTCCCAAATTTGCACCAGCACAAAACCGTATGCGAGCAACACCAACACCCTCATGAGGAATTAGAATCTGAAACACGTATCTGATCCCTGCTAAGCCTACAGCTGCTAGAACAGGTTCACACTGACATGTGCCCAGACAATGGTAGAACAGGAGGTCTTGGCAATGACACCGGGTCAAGGCAGGGGCACAGCAGGAGCAGGCAGAAGGCCAATGTTCCAGAAGCCATGCAGTCTGATGCACGCAGAGCAGAGACTTTTAGATATTACAGAGCTGATGACGAAGGAAGACACGCTTTGGAAAGTGGCCAGGAGGGTGGTCAGTAAAGGAGGAGCGCCACAGGAAAGGGTAGAAATAAGACTATAAATTGGTGCGAGGCTACAAAGACACTGGGGGCTGGGCTGCACTGGAACTGACAGACGGATGTGGCTTCAGACACATGAGCGGTCTTGGACGCAACAGGACTGACTGAGGATCAGGTAGAGGCTAGAAGCATGCTTGGATGGCCAACAGGTCAGGGACTGGTTCGGAGTGGTGCAGAAGTAGCAGACAGCTCAGGAAGTGGAACGAGCTTTATGTGAGTAGGGAGAGTCACCTGTCCAAGACTAGGAACATGCTGGGTAGACACAAACTGCACTAAGAAATCCAAGACTCCTCCTCTCCACCAGGCACGGCACTGCTGTATGCCCTCAGAGCGTCTTCAGAAAGGTCTGTTGTGGTTGTAAGCCTGATCAGTTGGTCCCCGGTGTAAATAATGTGACAAGGAGTTTTTTGTGCAGCTCAGAGACAAAATGTACTGAATATGAAGAGTAGCACAGTGAAATGACGAACTAGAATATTCCCCACTAGCTTGCTGATTAAGTACGGTTAAAACTGTGACATGTACAAAAGGAGAATGGGTCAGAGAGATCGAGGGGAGTCTGCTCTGGGCTATAACATGGAGGTGAAAGACGGCCTGCTGACAAAGAGTTTCAGGTTACACACTGCAAATGAAAGCATTATTAGGAGTAAATCATTTATTTTCTGTCAGTTTGGGGTCAATGTCCTCTCGCTTTTTACTTGTCTGCAGTTGAGTTTGTAACATACGTTTTTAATACTTTAAAAGACAAACGTGCAAAGTAACACATCTGCATCTGAATCCACATCCATGCCGGAAAAGTCATATTTATGTGACATGTTGGCATTTTCCAAAATCCAAGTTTGGCAAAAGAACTCCTTATGTCTTTAGCAGACGTAGACATAAAAGTTTCCCTGTTGTATATTGCACTACATGTATTTATCTTTCAGGACTCTACAATCACTGGATCTTAGGAACAGCCAAAGTCTTTTGTTTCAACCCCCTCATTCCACCTTGTCTCCACCCCGCCCCGCTCTGCCTTTGTGGGTCATCTCCATCTCTCCATTGACTCTCATCTTTCAATCATCTCCCAAAATCAACTCAAAATAACTTTTCACCTCCAAAATTCCTTCCAGAGACATCCGTTAGCCCACGGCGCCCTTCAGAGAGAAAACCCATTCATATTTGATTCATGTCTGAGCTGAAATGGCAGTAATGTCTCCTGTAATCCCAATGAGTGTAATCAGGCAGGCTTTTGATGGGTTAACGGTTGGACGCGCGCTCCACTAGCGAGTCAAGAGTGAGATTATATTTGGCAGCTGTGTCACATTTTTCTAAAAAGCTTTCTTTGATTTCCAGACAAAGAAGCTCTTGAAGTTCCATTGACATTTAGATCAATTTTCCCTTGCATTTTTATTTTTCGGGCAAGGAAATGAAAATGGCACAGCACATTATTGCTTTTATGTTGTACATTTTTTCATTTAAAGTTCATTAAAAAGCCTTTATTTAGATACATGAACCACTAAATGTATACATACACATGGGAGAAGTTTTGGTAGCACGAGATTTCTATTTTAATTCCTTTTTCACTTTCCTCTTCTTTTTTGTCCTGTATTAACTATTTATTGTGTCTCACGTGGGGAAAAAAAACACTAACTTAAATACCAACTAAAGGGGAAAAGTGGTTATTTTAAAGAAAATAATGAAGGTTAATACTTGGTCACCATACAGACATGTGTGAAACCCCATTTACTCCTATTTTTTATGACAAAACATAGCACAACAAAGCCTGAAGTTTGTTGGTTGTATTAGCCGAGCTGCGTAATCCTGCTCTTTATTCGGGAGGGTTTGCTCCACAACTCTGTTGTGTCATTTTAAAAGGGAGCCATTGCGATAGGTGAAAAAGGCCTATGATGACGGGGGGGAGAAAAGGGAAAGGGTAGGGGGGGTAGTTCAACGCAGAAATGGCTTTAATGTGTCATGTAAACGCGACAAGTGTGACATCAGGCGAGGTTTGGATGGGCTAACCGTTGAAGTGCACTCCACTCACGCATTAGGAGTGATATTACATTTGGCAGCCTTGTCACGATTTTCGTAAAAGCTTTTCTAGGATTTGCTGACAAAAAGGTGCTTCTGTGGCGCAGATGACATAGTACATCCATTTCTCTTTCCCTCTTCTGTTAGGGAGGGGAGCTTTCATAGTTTTCAGTGAAGCAAATCCACATTGATCCGGCATAGAGATCCATGGTAAATCAGAGAATTCGTTCCTTGGTTTTTCCTTTTCTGTGCAGACCTAATTTTCCACTGTCTTCCTTTGCTTTGAGCCAGGACATTTCAGCAGAATGATCAGTGTTGCTCCCGAAGCAACGCTCAAAGTTAAGGTTATTCTTTACAGATTGTTTCTCCAGTAAGTCCTTGGCACATCCTCATGTGCGTATGCATATGACTGCTCACGCACATGTTCACATTTTTGGGTACACGCAGTTTGCAGTGTGTCAGGGGCCCAGCATCCTCCTTAATCAGGCCTGACACCAGACTAGAGGCCCCGTGTGCCCTCCGCTACCCCTCACTAATTTTAACCTCAGCGGCAAGCATCCCTCCACTAAGGCTGACAGGGGCCAGACTGCTGATCCAATCAATGCACCCTGATGGCTAATCACTTCCAGAGCAGTGCCAAGCCTATTATTTCCCACCCAGGACCGGTGCAGGGCTCAGGTGAAATTGGCCAAGCTGAAAAAGAGAGGACAGGGTTCCTTCCTGTGGCTCACACATTTTTACACACACACACTCAGTGGGATTGTGACAGCTTAAGTGCAGTCACAAACACAGCCTCTGATGCTATCGTGTGTATTCACGTTTGCACACATGCACACTAAAGGGGAAATAAGGGATCGAGGGTAAACTAACTCAGGATGTCAGGGAGTGTGGGTCTTAAACGTACTTCCACAAGGGATCAAGTGACCTCTGATGATCAGTAGTTTTAGTCTTGGATATTCCCCCTCAAGTGCATTCATGGCCTTTATAATCATGCTCTTGGGGAAACATGACATCACTTTTCAGTGAGAAATGGAGGTTGGTTATTTTGTTTTGTCTTTTTTTTTTACTTTGAATGATAAAAGTCAACAATGCCTGGATGTCACAAGACACCGTGAGATTACCACAAGTCATCATTAGACCTTCCTTTGAAATGTTAGCTACCGAATTCACTGTGATCCTGAAAGCCGCAGCCAGCTGAACAGTGACTCGAGGACTTGAGAGTTCAGCCTCCCAACTCTTTTTCACCGTTCAAAATGACCTAGACTTGTCTCCATAGCTCATCCCTAATCAGATATGAATGGCTTGATCGCAGGAAGACCTAATGAGTTTGTTTTTCAGCTCCACGTGACCCATACATGATTGATGTGACTGACATCTGTAACATCTTGGGACTGCAAACATGGGTTAGGAAGAACTTTGCTGTGGCTCCCTCCCTCATTCTTCAGCTCGGTGATGAAGATATCGATGAAGAGTTATGTGATGTTTGTTTTCGTCCGAGGGCAGGACATATTTCATGGTGTTGAAGGTCAAAGGCTAGTCAAATGCTACGAGGCTAGGCGGAGAAATATGAGCCTTTAAAACTCTTTAAGTGATTCCCTCACTGTCTTAGCCTTGGGGTGATGTTTGACTTGTTTCAACACACACAGCAACGGATTCCTGAGTGTAACATATGGTCACAAACTGACGATGGGCATGAAAATTAGCACAACGTGCTTCTTCATCAAAAGCTTTTGTGAATTTTTTTCAAGTTTCTGAATGTGATAACATGAATCACATACATACAAATTTGACTGTCTTTTTGTTTTTTAAGAAATCACATGCACAGCATTTGTAGTTCAGGGTTGATTTAAAAAAAAAATACATAAGTGTAATGTGTGCATACAGGATGCCTTGTGCCCACGTTGGCTCTTGTCCAATCCAACTCAGCTGAGTTCTTGGATGTGGATGAGATAACTGCTCAAGTGATCAGTGTATGAGAGGGATTTCATGTTGGTAAGAACCAACAAATGTCACCCAGCACCCTCACAACCCGTCAGTTGTTCACTTATGTTCTCAACAAAGGTCCTTGCGGTCAGGATTTTACACGTGATGATATAATTTATGTATGTGCATTTTGGGGCCATACAAGGGCATCTTGTGTGAGCATGAGCACAAAGAAGCGCAATTACTCTCTCTGCTCCTCTTTTTCTTTGGCTCACTTTCCCTTGCCGTGTCTGTTCTCTGTCTCCTTCACCTCATCACCTCTCATCGTCTCAGCGCGGCGAGCGCAAAAGAAGTCCATGGCGAGCATCCCGGTCTGATCTGTTTTACGTACCAGGTTCCTCCATGCGGTGTGTGTTTGGTGTCCTGTATGCACACATGGGAGGCAATGAATCAGTCAGAGAGGAGAAAAGAAGAGAGACGAGATTAGATATCTGTAATAGTGCAGCGTAGTTGACATGAGGTCTGGGTGAAAAGGCTGGATGTGTTCCATGGCAGACTTATCACACGCACACGTGCACACACACACACACGCGCGCACACACACACACACACACTTATCCCTGGAGTGTGCTCCTCCTTGTCAGCCAAGTGGTGCTATGCTTTGATCTTGACATTGTGGGTCAGGCCCAAGCCCCTATCTCTCGCTTTTTTCTGACTTCTGTCTCTCTTACACCTTTCTCTCTTCCTCCCCCCTTCCATCTCTCTCTCTCTCTCTCTCTCTCTCTCCCTCTCTCTGGCTCGGTCTCCATCCCTCCAGCCGTCTGGATGGCTGGCTCGACAGCCTTGGGGTGTTTAGGTTCTGGAGGGTTCCCAATTTCCTCTTCTAATCATGACATCATCCTGCCTCAATAGGTTAAAGATGTGGCCAGGATATTCCCTGCTTCCTTGTTTTGCAGCCTCCCATCAAATTACGCACATTACATGTTGCAAGCCGCACCAACGGACTCTATTATTTTCCTGAAAAAGAACTCCCGGAGAAGGCGCGAATGTGGAAGGAATGCATGTTAAAGCTGTTTTGGTGAGGGTGAACATCATGTGTGGCTGGCCTCGGTATGTGAGCATGTTTATGGTTTTTGTATGATGCAGTGTAAGTTTAAGTGCAGCCCATAAAGTAATTCAATAGCGCCGTTCATCAGTAGTTTGGAGATTGCGTCTCAGTCTCAGACTTGATTAAAGACTAAGGCTGATTAGAGGTGAAGAGTAGTCGTGACCTGCCTGGCCTGTCAATAGCTGTTAACGTCACCTCGAGCAGCTCGGCTAATCACACCAAGAATCATCTGGCCTTCTCTTCCCTTCCCTTCTCCTCTCCTCTCCTCCCTTCTCTTCTCTTCCTCAAGCAATGAGAGAAGCCCAGATTACAGTCATACTCTTCATTTTCTGCCAGGCCCACATCTGCACTCAGCCATCGAGAACATAATGAACCAGAGTTCTGCAAACAATCCCCGATAGTGTCAGCATTGCCATCACGAGTGTAGCTTCAGACACAGCAAATGGTCAAACCGAAGAAAACAAATCAAATCACCTTTTGTCCGTGAACATCACTGTCAAGTCTGAACACATAAAAGTATTTTGAGTATTGTAATTAAATCACTTCCCCCATTTTTCCCTTTTGTTTTCATTTGAGACAGCAGAATCTTTTTCTCCTTCAATAATTTTTGGAAAAATACATCTGTCCACTGACTCACATATTCATAGAAATTTAGTTAGTAAGTCTGTTTATTTTGCAGTGCATGTGTCTAGAGACACAGTTTTGAACAGAGGGTCAATGGTATCAATGAATCTCATTGTCACACAAGAACAGGGCTGAAGAAAGATGTATGAATCCTGTCGCTTAGTGAAACATACGTCACAGCCCTTAAAGGATAAGTCTGCATTTTTTTTTTACACCGGCCTATTTGTATTCCATCGACATGTACGGTGCACTTTTGGCCGAGTCTTTAACAGTGACGCAGAGGCAGATGTTTGCCTTTGGACAAGTAATGAAAAACACTCTGAGGGACCGGAGGTGTGAAAGGTTTCGGAATTGTAACGCAAACGCAACACTGACGATGCTCAATTTAAATTTGGAGACACGAGTAAGGAATGTTCTTGGGTCACATGTGAACTGATTCCACTGTGCATTTCCAAACGTGTTTGCCGTTTAATTCACGTTGCATGTTTCTCTTAACCCCAACAAGATGTTTCCTTTTACCCAAATCCAACAAAATGCAAACAATACCATGGTCTCTTCAGCAAACGCTGGGTCTCCTTTTACATAATATTGGGAATGTTTCATTCTGTGGACTTTCTGCACCTTTGTACAGATTCATCTTGTCTCTGACACACCACTGATGACCAGCATTCTTTCAGGAGATATCCCCTTACTGTACATTTGATTGTGGTCAACAGCCAAACTCAGGTGTTGGGATGGAAGCATCTGTACGACAGCCTCTGCATTCCCCATGTCCCTGCACTCATTCATCCATTTGTTTCCCCTCACTCGCACCTATAACATGCTTATTCAGTAAAAGTTTACAGCGCTCAGGAGACACCAGATGCAAGCACTTTTCGAGATGTGTTCCCTTTCAATATTGCCCAGAACAGATGTACTATATCCTGTCTGTGCAATCCTCCTGTCATTAGTCTTCTAACAGTTCTGCAGCTTGTGGAAATGCTACTGCATTAGAAGGTATTCATCACCAAGGGTAAGGACAATATCTACTTGCATTTAAAGAAAGGCAGCACAATTATCCCAACAATTTTACCTTGTAGTAGTTTGCCGTTATAGTATTTTGTGGTTTCTCGTATTTTATTCATTGGCCTAGTTGTAGAGCTTTTAAATAAAAACTCCATCCCTGTTGCAATAAAAACCTAAGCCTGGGAGCTGAGTGCACTTGCTGACACAGCTTTCTCCTTTGGGTTGCCTTTGCAGTTTCAGTCAAAGTCTTCATTGCCGCATTTCTGTTGTCAAGATGTGACAGGACGGAACATACAACAGGACAGTCTGTGACAATCCCGTGTTCCTTTCCACCTGTTCCTCCATCAGCTAACACGTACACGGCTTGTGGGTTCGAATTAAAGGAACGTTTTATTCCCCACGTCTCCCCAGAAACTTGAACTATCAATTTTAAGTCCATAGATTTAAGCCTTAAAAAGACCTGGACATCCTCTCCAAACCTTCAGTCTCTCTCCTGAGCATCTTCAGCAGCCAATATAAGCCACTGTCCAATATGTCCATCCAAGAATGCAAATTATAAATCACAGAAAATGGAGCAAAAACACATGCCGGCTTCTAACTGGAGGAGAATATTCACCACACCTGTCCAGTATTATCATTCGTCCGAATTAATCTTTTTAGCATTGTCTTTTATTTTATCAGGATGTTTTAAATCGGACATAATTGATTTTTGCACACATTGATGTGATCCATTTCTCCTGGTTTACAAATGAATCTGAATGAGTCTCCATTTTTTTCATGAATGGGAGAATAAATCAGTGTACCAATGTTTCTCTTGACTTTGAAGCTCTTAATCACAGGCAATTTGTGGAGAGGAACAATGGTTGCTCTGACTATTAGCCAATAATCTAAATCTGATTAGCACTGGTAGAGTGCTGTACTCAACATGTGATTTAAGCACCAGTGTGCAGTTGATCATTTTTGTCCAGTGTGGCCCTGGAGACATCAGCTACCACATAAGCTGCTTTCAGTACTTTGATTGGGGTTTTTTGGGGTTTTTTGTACAGTTCTTTTTTACTGTCTGTGGACAGATTTTATCTCATTAGTAGCATCCCAACTGCAGTTCAGAACATGATCTAGTTCAAACATGGTTCAAAAATGTGGCCAGAGCAGAGTAAAAGCACCAGTGATCATTGGTTCAAGGTTAAAGAAGGGGCGATTCTTTTACACACACATGCTGGGCTCACATGAATAGTTCTTCATATCACCTTCAAAACAATGGGCCGACAACAGGGAAAAATGAGTCAATTACAACAAAGTTGTAACATTTGAAGAGGGTAAAAAAAAAGAGGAGAGGGTGTCTATGGAAACTTAGCACTGTACCATTTATTAGGCAGGCCAGAATACAGCCTGAGTGTGTTTTACATTAGGGAATAAGAGAGTGATACTGTGCTTGAACCTGGCATGTAGTAACCTTTATGGTGGTATGAGAGGGGGTTGAAGTCAAACTCTCACAGCCGTTTTTAATTCCTAGGACTTTTTCATACTAGCTCGAGCTGGCTCTCTGGAGATGAGGCGGTTCTCACGACTGTGGTGAAAAATGTCGGTCACTGATGGCACATGCGAAGAAAAACACGCCCACGGCAATCGTGCGAAGACGTTCTCCTGATTCCTAAAGTCTGTGCAAAGTGGTGGGCGAACGGCGTTTTGTTTGCTAACCAGCTAGCATGTGTACTCGTGAACTTACGAGAATACATCCTGTTTTATTTGCAAAATGAGAAAGGTGGGAGAGGTGGGGAAGTGGATTCCTCCGAGCCTGCTGGTCTTAGTCAGTGCGGCTGTAGACAGCTGGGCGCCCACTACAGTTAAGATCAGAGGCCTTGATAACCTGGGTCCTGATTTATGGAGAGCAAGCAGCCTCCGCAATCACCTAATT
This sequence comes from Lampetra planeri, assembly GCF_965212315.1. Lineage (NCBI taxonomy): Eukaryota > Metazoa > Chordata > Hyperoartia > Petromyzontiformes > Petromyzontidae > Lampetra > Lampetra planeri. The sequence continues at coordinate 18,258 of NW_027614097.1, forward strand.
AGGTAGAGAACGCAGAGTGTTTACATGTTTATTAGATAGCCAAAAGCAGCTGGGGAGACTATTTTCCTTTATCTCTCTTTCTCTCTCCCGGTTTCTCTGTCTGTCTGTCTTGTTGTGACATCGCAGCAATTCACACTGAACTGTGTGATTACTTGTTTTAATCGCACAGAAGCTCTCAGTTACCATGGCACCGAACAGGGCGCCCTCCTGTCTCCACCCTCCACCGAAGAAGTGCGCTCTTCAACAACGGTCCACAGCACATTCGCCACAGCTATGGCTGATAACGCCATTACAGACACATCAGAATTGCGTGTCAGGTGTGTCATTAGGAAAATACAAAGCTTTCTTGGAGAATTTACGTAGGCTTGTGTAGATTCTAAACCGTTATATGTCGAGACCAACAAGGTGAGTGAGCATGAACAGTAGCCATCCAACAACTCAGGGCTAAAGTAATGAGAATATGGAGGCTGGGCTCCACCTTCGAGAGAAGATGAGGGGTCAGACATCTGAGTGGAGTTTGGCTTTGACATCTTTTGCTGGAGCTGTTCCGACCACATCAAAGTGGTAGGAGGCTCTGGGGTAGACCATCAAAACACTGGAGGGATGATAAACCTCCTATTGCTGAGCCCTGTCTCCTGTGTCAAAGCTAGCGCTTGGGACGGCCGTCTGACTGCAGCGACCAACCAGAGGACGGCGCTCTGCGATGTCACATGTTTAAAACCAGCTCGATGGAAGTGGCACTAAAAAAAAAAAAATAAAAATATGAGGTACCAGATTCTGTCGCCAATGGAAACACAAAAAAGCGGGAAAGAGTTATGCCAAGTCAAGATAAGTGGGAGAACCAGGATTGTATTAAGTCAGAGGCCATTAGTGCATACTCTTAGATACTACAAGTACATAATCTATAAATAATTAATAGAGCTGATTATTTTGTGTTTTATAGGCACTCCTGAATGTATGAATACACACTTGTATGTCTATCCACATCTATAGACATTTTCAAAAAGCAGTGTTACGTTCATGGACGTTGAGTGAAATGCTGACTTATGTCTTGAACCCTGAAGAAGAAAAAGCAGCGGTACCTCCATCGTGTGCACAGCGACCTCTCTTTCAACAATACTCTCCGGGTGACAGTGATAAATGGGAAACTATCACCCCTGTACGCACACGCACAGAAACACAAGCACAAAATAACAAACTTTCACATCAGCATCTTTGTAATCCCTCAGCACCTGGGAAAAACTCTTTGGCAGGCAATGCTGTTGAAAAAGTTAATGCACAACAGACCGCTTGCTTACTCTGCCTCTCCGTCTGTCTCTCTCACTTTCTCCATTTGCCTTGTAAAACCTTTCACAAATGAAATACGTTTTCCATTGGTGGGGGGTGTTGTAATTATTGTTTTTGCTCGAGGAACACTGGTTTTTGAAGCTTGTCTTTCAGCTAAACAGGATGTCTGCTGCTACTCGGTTCCTATGAGCCACTGGCCGGCGTCGAGGCTCTGCCCACTCCCTAACCGTTCTTGAATTGACTCCCTACATCGCGCTCCTTCAAGTACGTTTGTGACCTGCCAGCGTTTCCTCTAGAAAGACAGAGCGACTTCTGCCTTCCTTCTCCTCCACCGCCGCCAACCGGCCGATGACTCTTCCAACCAAACGCAACTCCAACAAGTCACTGATTTCAATACAATTACCTCCCGCTCCCTTCCTGCACTTGGCTGGGTGCAAGTGTCGCCCGTCTGCCTCCCATTGTGCGCTAATTTTAGGCCCATTATTTGCTGTAACAAATGTGCCATGGGTAGAGTCACTTTCACATTAATAGTTTGCACCCTGAGAGGAAGTCGTCCCCCTCATCACGGATCAAAGGTCTCCGCTATTGTATCGAACTTCCTGTTTCCTTTTTTAGTCACTCTGTGTTGTTTTTTCGCACTCTCTCGGCCTGGGCCACTGAAATCCAGCGGTTCAGGGTGATTTAGATGCTGCATATTTGACTGAGTGTGACAGTCATGGGAAGAGGCCTTTTAACCATCTTAGTGATCGTCGGAAGTGATTTGTGAGACTCAGAGAAGAACAGAGACGATGGCTAAAGTGAAAGCTCATGCTCTTGATATCGTGTGTCCAGACATGGAAGCCGAAATCTGGATTCCATTGTTGCACTGTCAGCAGAGGTCTCCGAATTTGATAAAATGCCTTGTCACCTTTCTCCGGTTCAAATCCCACAGGAGGTTAAATGATGAACCGCAAGGTGAGATTGGTCTCTTCAAAATAGATCCTTTCAAAGTAAAAGCAGCTATGTCAGGCTCTTGATCATCTTTTCATAACCTTACACCGCCACAACGGGAGGTTGATGCCGCACCGCACGTCATTTTTCATTGCAATGGTTTTGGCCTCTCTGGTATGTTACCAGCCAGTGAGTTACTGCTGCGTATCACAGGAAGCTGTACAAAGTCAGGCAACCTCATGTCACCAGTGTAAACAACCAACTCATCTAACACAAATCACGTTTGTAAGGAAAATGTTGAAAACATTCAACACAATTCCTTTCATATTATCATCTTATTTATCAGATAAAATAGCAGACAACATGGAGCGCCACTGACGACAATTATTATACACATCTGAGGTGCAATGGGGGATAGTGTTTCCAAACGGGGCTTAAAAATCATTTGTACAAATAGAGGACCGCATTCCTTTCTAACTTACAGAATATCAGTTCCTGGTGACTTCCGTATTTGAAGCCAAAAGCTACCGACGACTGATTTACTAAATCTGGTTCAAGCCAAAATATATTTGCTGGTGTTGTCACCATCCATCAGCAACTTCAGCTACAAGGATTAGGATATATCCTGTTTCCCCGACACACGAGTGAAATTTATTGAGCAAAGTTTCCGAGTAAGCGGTGCACAACTCGGCCTTTCAAGTCGCCCACTTCTCTTGTCTCTAATTTTGGTTGGCTTTGCTTGTGACTCCTCTGTGGACAAAACAAATGAGGACTGTCTCTGCACGCACTCCCAATTATAAGAATGTGAAAACGTGCAAGCAGCCATCGCTGACCTTACAAGTTCACAGATGTGCTTTTATAAGCACAGAGTTTCCTACATGGCGCAGCGAGGAAATATTTGAGGTATTATGAGTCCGCTGATCCTGTAATTACGGCCACACAGAAGGTGAAAGAGACTGTTGATTTCTGAGGGGATGATGATGTGGGTTAGTGTGTGGCACACATGGCAGATGTGTGTCATCATCTGCCATGTGATGTGTCTGTGCAGAATGTCCCCTGTGGGACTGAACCCTGAAGAGTTGACGAATGAGCGGTTCACTCATGATACTGTAGGTCGAACGTTCCCCTCCCAGCAGTCATCGCTGAGGATTTTACAGAAACTGTGAAGCCGACCACAGTTAACTTGTGGGAAAAGTGTTCTTTAATCAGTGTTAAACAGAAGGAAGCTGAATTGTTAGTCTTCAGGTAAAATGTTATTTTTCATCATTTGACTTCGGGTGTAGATGGCTGCTTGTAAGTTTTATTATTATAATAATGTAACCTTATACAATAAATAACTAAAAGAACTTTTCAAATGAAGCAAAATAAGGTTAGGACCATGCAATACATGGAGAAAAAAATATAGGGATTGAAGTTCAAGTAAGAGGGATTATGAGGAACAGAAGCAGCTGGAATCTAGGGAGCAAGGCAGCAAGGAGCCAGGCAGCAAGGAGAGGACAGGTGACTGCACTCAGACATCAGACCTCATCTGGTCTGCTAACTTTCTTAATGACTATTATAGTCCCTGACAAACACACAATGCACATGAAAGTTACACACGGAACTAGAAATATGAGCCACAAATATATTTAAATACAAAAAAAAAAACAGGATCAGTATTACGACGGCCAAAGACGTGTGTCAGTATAAATTAATCCTGGGTTGATGTTGCTCAGGGAAACAGTCTGTGTAAGGTGCTGGAAGAACCTGGCGAGACATGAACGACTGGAACAAAAGATTCATGGAAACAGGCTGAGGACCAGGATACGTCGACAAATATCTCCCCAAGGTTTATTAAGTACTTGTGATTCTGATTCTGACCCACAAAGAACTGTTCTGCTGCTCCTTGGCCACAAGTCAAGACGACAAGAACGATTTAGCACAATATAAGGAAATCACTGAAAAGATTCAAGCTAATTTGAAAACAGCAAATTCAACTACATTTCATCCACCCGAACTTCACCCATTCATATGGGTGAAGTTCAGTTTTTTCTATGCATGTGTTGGAACCCTGCACATCCTTCTCTGTGTCGCCACCATAATCAGTTGTCAGTCATCACCACACCGGACTCGGCCTGAAACAATCAATCACAGTCAAATTTACTTTTTTTTCTTTTTTTAAAGTTCAGGGGTCTGACGGACACACGCAGACTGGGAACAATATCTCTGAGCATCTGTATGTCACAGAGTCATGGGGCATGTTACGAAGAAGCGAGATTTAAAGGCGGTGGGGGTTAGCGCTCCGTGTAGCTGAGCAGGCTGAAGGGGGGCAGGTCATGGTGCCTTCAGGCAGGTGGGGGTGGGCTTGGGAGTTAATTGGTAGTTTGTGGCTTGATGCTGAACAGTGGTGACAAGTCTGTGTGGCCAGACTCAGTGAGTCCCTGCTGCATGTTCACAGTGTTGCAGGGCATCATGGCAGCTGTCACAGCTCACCAGGCTGGAGAAATGTGGACGGAGGATGGGAGAAGCGGACGAAAAGATGGATTAACTCTTCTTTCAGCGGAACATAAACCAAACTATCACTGACCCCGTACAGTTTCTACATGAAAGTGTCCAGCTCACTGTGTGGGTTTCTTTTTCACAGTGGCCTGATGAGAGAGGGGAGACATGACTTCTTTCAGAGCCAGTTGTAAGTGGGAGAAGGAGACATGACGCTGGGGTGACTCAGAGGCCCTGCTTCTAATTGTAGCCCAAGGAAAGTATTGTAGCTGGGGTGCAGGTCACCCCGGGCCCCAGGAAGGTTACTCTGGCCCTCTTAAACCTGTTGTTGCCTGGCGCTCACATAAAAATTACACCTCGTAAATATGGACAGCTCTGGAGTGACTGAGGCAGGACAGGGTCGGTTCCTTCTCTGAACCCTGCCCTTTAAACTCGCAGTCACCTTGATCCTACTGCCAACTGCCTGTTAGCTTGTTCGCTTACAAACTGCGTGGAAAAGGTGACAAGCAGCGACCGACTTACGGGCTTTTCTTTGTGTTAGGTAGTTTTTGACACCTCATCTCGCTGTTAAGTGGCACAGGACCAAATCTCCTGTGACCCGTGTGCATAATGTGTTTCTGTAGGAAGATGAAAAGACCTGCCTGTGACCCAAAGCTCTGATAGTTGTACGCAGAAATATTGGACATGTTCATTCTAATATAGTGTAGCCTTTGAGTGATATTTAAAGGAATGATGGAGAATAGAATCAAATACACGCCACTTCAGGGGACTGAGTAAATACCTCCTCGGGGTGTCCATTTGCTGTCTGTTCAGTGTGTGTTAAAGCTGGTGTTCAAATGCAGTCCTGCCTCTGTAAAAGAGGAGAGTGAAGGTCAGAAAGTGTCATGGACCGAGACACATGGCAGCCAGTCAGCAGCAGCGGTTCCTTCACGATTCTGAACAAACACTTCTGTTGCGTCTCTTCTACCACCCTCCACCAGAGGAACCGTGTGAAAACAATGTAAGCTGAGATAACAGCCTGCCTTCTCAGTAAATAAATCATTTCACTTTCAAACAGCGATTGGAAACAATGAGAACATTCGTTGGTTTGTGCTCACGTGACATCTGTGACCATCCCATTAGCACACGGGACCAGCAGCATGTCTGACGTTGCTTCAGTTTTGCAAAGTTCAGCCATTCAAAGTCTAAAAGCATCTCACCTCAACAATTACCAGGAACTCACCAAAAGAAAGGGTGGAGAGCCCAAACAGAACTGTGGGGAGCTAGCAGGGCTACAAGCTAACAAGCTAAGAGTGATGCTAACATTAAAGAAGCTAGCAGGCCGCAAACTGCACTGGAGCTACAACAACCGTGTCATTCACTGGCCTGGAAACGCCTGTATTGCTGCTGATTATTTTTATGTAATATTTAAAGCTGTAAAGCTGCAAACACACTTCTTTTTCAGACCATACTGCATTCTGCTTCTGTAGCTCAGTTGTATCACATATATTTATACTGTGCTCTAACTGCATTCACTGGTCGCTAATGTTTGATTTTGCTCATATTGAATCCAATTTATTCTGCTGTAACTCACCATGAAATATTTGGTCTGTCGATCAGCTCGTTGTCATGTGTTTGTACACTGCCTGCGGCAAAAAAAAAAAAACAAAAAACTCCTTTGTCTTTAAGGTGATTAATGGGGACACAAAGGCATTGCAACCTTTGTCTGTTTGATATTGTTTTGGAAAGTGTTTATTCTCATCAACAGGAGCCTCATTACACTGTCCCTCTCTGCCCATTTCTCCTTCTTTGGTTTCCAGGGACCAATGTGGGAACAATGGATGTACAATTAACATGAACCAGGCATTGGAGAGCAAGCGTTTGATGTTCCTGTTGAGTGGCCTCCTCGCTGAGGGTAGGAAAGCAAATGGTTGGCTGTGTTCAGGCTTTATGTGTTTTCCTTTCTCTCTGGGGCAATGGCTCCCAGAAAATTAAAATTCAGGCCATAAATAAGCTGATGGCAGCTGCAATATGCCAGAAATAATGTTTGCAAAGCCAAGGCCCCTCATTATCTCCCTAAGGCCCAAAGTAGGAAGATGGAGAGTGGTCAAAAAAAAAAGAGGAAAAAATGCTTTTAGCCTCCTACTCACCTTTTCTCTGCTGCTTTTCCCTCTCATTCACTCATGTGGCACTTCCTCTTCCCACCAATGTGGGCGGAGCTTCACTGATAAAGTCACGGTACGCGATGAGAGGCTGCAACATGTCAAGGCAACATGTTGGACTACGAGAATCAATCAGAAGACCAGTAAGGGAATTGTTTTGCTATTGAAGTGGCCCACACTTTTTATTTATACAGGTTTAACTGCTACAGAGCTTTTTACAAATACACAACACTACTTACACTTTGGTGGTATGTAGTTTGATTGCAGTATTTGGCTCTGTAAGTATTCCAGGTTTTTCAGCTGCTTCCGTCTGTCAGGATGTAACAGCAAAGGGTGTAACGTGTGTAACCCAACATGTTTTAACACTGTTGTCATTCATCTAAACAAAAATGCACAGTGAACAAAGAGATGTGCTATTAAAATAACAGAAACAATTATAGTTTGAAGCAAAGTGAATCCGGTTGCATGATTATCTTTAAAAAATATGTACAATATATATTTTACTGTTCTTTCTAATATCTGTAAATAATGTAGGTCTCTGTTATATAACCAAAGGTGCAAAATAGCTATGTTTGTCTAGTAATGAGATGGAAAAAGCTATTTTTGTATGTTAATCATGTAATCTTTATCAAACATAAGTCAGGCTAAGACAACTGGTCAGTTTGAGTCAGAGGACACAGACCACCTCAATGTCTGACTCAATGCATTTCCAATGATCTACCACCCATTATACAGACATACATTAGCTTAGCTTGATACGTAAATGTTTGTTGCCATGGTGACATATCAGCTCAGCCCCAATAAAACTATTGTGATGATGTTAAGACGCAAAGTTGCATTTATTGTAAATACATTAATTTAATGTTAAACACTGGATTCTCTTCCCTCATCAGACCTGTACCTGGATTTTATTCATTCATTCATTTATTTTTCAATCCTATATCCACTCCAGATGTTGAGGTCAAAAAATTGTCACTTCATTTTCAAATGAACAAGCCCCATTTGGCCATGATGGAAATTCCTGGATAAGAGAACAGTAAGCCTGCTAGTTACCTGTACTCAGCTTTCCATGTGAAACTGCTGGTCTCCTATTTTTGGAGGTTGTCCAGAGACATCACAAAGGCCTTAAAAAAAAGGATTCCATCCACTGAAGTTGTACGGCCACATAAATCGAATGGACATGAACAATGCAGCCAATTCATCTTTAAACATGGTCAGGAAGGACATTCAATTGCATCCACGCTTTGTGTCTCCACAATGGCCAAACCTGGAAAAGAAAAAAAATGAGGGCCATGAATTGATTTCAGTTTGCTGCCCTGGCAACTGGGGAAGTGAGCGGTAACATTAACATGGAAAGGAATGGGAAGCAAGTTCACTGGCCCTATTTTTACCATCAACGATTTGCAGTGACCACCAATGTAAACACTTGTGGTGAAATTAGTATTTAGCTTATTAAAGGGCTCTGACAAAAAGAGCTGCTCTGGAAATATGGAAAATAGCACACACTTCTATTCGTATCAATGTGGCAGCTGCGTGCTGACTGCGTCCCAGGTTGAGCTGCAGCAACAATGAGAGGATGCGATTCGGGCGCATCTTGAAAATATAGGAGCACACGAGTGTTCGCAGACGAACTCGTAGCAAATACACCCTCATACACATACCCAAATCAAGACTCAGACGTAATGTAGTGTAGACTTTCAGCAGAATGGTGGCAGGTGCTTGGTCTAAATTCTGTTGTAACGTCGGAGTCTTTGATCAGTGGGGCTGCTGATGGAGAACAGTGAGGGTCAGAGTGTGTTTTCATAAAAGATGAAGAAAGGACGTGGCCGGCGTGTCATATAAAAGTGGTTGCTTTGTTGGGGGAGCGGATTGGAGGAAATGTGAAGTGTGCAGTAATGAGGGAGTTTAAACCTTCTCCAGGCAAAGCAGAAGCAAATGTGCGAGTCAGCTCTCTGATACAAAAGAGGCCGAATGTGGCGAATCGGAAGTAGCAATGAGATTCGTACATACAGGCTTTCAAAGCTGTCCACGACAAATGGACCAATGGTGACAGAAAATCAAAGTGTGCAATTGAATTTCCTTTCCTAATTTGACATTTCCCAACACATGGACTACCTGAACGCTTAACAATTGTAGTTTTGATGACATATTATATCATATATTACATATATTATTATTGTTGTGTATTATTAATGTTCAAATTATGAGTTTAAGAAATAATAAGATACATTTTTACATTTCTGTTAATTATATTTACAGAAACTGTCGATAAAACCCTGAAGTCTTTCAGGTTCGTGTTCTCCTGCAACCCAGTATGTTTTTATGAACCTGAGCTGCAAAAAAAAGCGGATGAGAATATTTAAAATCATCAAAGCCCCAATAAGAGAGGTTGACAGAGGTGGAAGTAGTGACATCTTTTGTTACGTCACCCTCTCAATCTTTTTGAGGTCGATTCCTCTTAAGTGTGTCTAAGGCTTTCCATTTGGCTGTCACTTTAGATCTGGTTCCTATCCTCCAAGAACTCGTTGTCCCTCCTGACGGCTAATGGAAGCTGTGTGGAGGTGTGTCAGTCAGATGGCGTGACCGGCTGAGGTGTCAGCATGGAGGAGGACGCTCAGGTGATGGCTGGAAGGACCACGGACAAAGGAGGAGGAGGAGGAGGAGATGTCTCGGTGACTAGAACCAAAATAACAACTCACTGCGGGTACTGAGGGTTGTGATTCAGCCTTGTTATTGAGGTATTTTCCTCAAGTCCACAAACATTGGCTTTTGCACGTAAAATGCCTGCCAGACACAGCGGTTTCGCTGCAGTTGTTGTTGGTCTGTCCACTTTGTGGAAACAGAGATATTAGTAGTCGATGCAGTAGTTTGACTGTGCACAACACAACAAACTCAATAAGCCCTGTTTGTGATAAAAAAGGATAAAGAGAAGTGGTCAGATTTACCATCGGTGCCTAAAACACATTGACTGGCTTCCAAAATACTTTGGATAGGATGTGTTGAAACGGATGTTAGTCATGCAGTTGCATGCGTCCTGCAGCAGAGCTCCACTCGCAGAGGGAGAGGGGATAAATCCCATGTCAAATGCCAATATGCCATCAGGACAAATCTCTCAACCTGATGAAACACAAGAGCAATCAGATTTGGGGACGTTGTTTGGGAGTGGGAGTTCTCGGGGAGTTAGTGTTGGGCGATGATATGAGCAGAAGGGACAGAACAAGGAGCGCTTTCTCCTGACTGGCAGGCAGACCGTCCAAACCAGGCTGTTGTCTGATGGGTCGGGTGGCGGTGGGGGGGTGGGGACAGCGTAGGGTCTCGTCCACAGGCATGATCCCATTCAGCATTGAAAAAAAAAAAAAGGCGAAAAATGAAGTTCTTTGTCAAGTTCCAAGGATGTGTTGGTTGATTTGTGGGTCTGATAAGAAAAGAGAATTTTAGAGTTTGACAGATGAATTCGTCTTGGCAATTTTGGTTTCATAATAGTCGCATGTGTCTGTTTTACCTTTGCACACCAGGTCAGCTGTCGTCTTGGATGTTTCCAATCCTCTTCTATTTTGTTCATAGAAATGCAGAATTGTTGTCCGTGCACCACCAAGTATTGTGTCCATAGTAACAAGTGTGTGTCTTGGCTGCTTGTCTCAGCTATTTCACCTCGTGCGTCGACACTTAACACGGATATAAAAACAGCAGCTACAAAGCTGCTTCGCTGTCGAGATGAACACGGGCCTCCACGGCGGCCGTGTGTTTGCACACAGTTCAGCCCCGTCTATCTCACCCTCACCGGCACTTGGTCATCCGCTGACTGTTTGCATTCATTTTCACAATGACATGCATTTATCTGTAAAGACTTAATGAAACATGAGATTCCTCCTGATGGAGTACGTTATAGGTCAGGACATGAATCATCCATCACTGGCAGAGCATGTTTAAACACGGAGTCTTTGGAATACAGCTGAAATAGTAGATCGTTTAAATATTCAATACAAGCTGTATTTTTTTAAAAAAGTATGAGATCAATATCAGTATGTGTATCTGTTGTATGTGCCGTTGTTTGTCTTGTGCTCATTGTGTTAAATCTGCAAAAAGGTGATTGAAATGAAAATGACTGCAGTGAAATAAACATGTAAAACTCTGTAGAATACACAATTGTGACAGAATATAACACTATTCTTCGTTATTCAAACACAAAATGAGAACAAAGCACATCAAGGTGAAACTTCTTTTGGTATTCAGCTGCCTCAGTAGATGTTTTTCTACTTTTAAAAATAATTAATGCATTTGGTATTTGACCATGACATACTGTAAACTCTGACCTCTATTATTTCACACTATTGCCTGTTAGAAAATCAAAAATCCAACTTTTTATTCCCGGCAACTGAAGGAAAACCTTTAGGTTCTACACTGATTCAGAGTATTTTTCAGCCTGACAATAATTGCACTGATCTTGTTGTTAGTTGAGCCATCTTTCTTTCTCTTCTTTCATTCATTCATTCACTGGGACAAACAGTGTGATAAAAGTAAACACACTCCTGTTTAACGCACAATGTTCAACTCAGGTGAAGCTTTCACATGTCAACGACCATCTGTGTGACTTTTCATTTTTCAGCTTTAAAGGGAGTGTGTGTGTGTGTGTGTGTGTGTGTGTGTGTGTGTGTGTGTTGGGGTGGGGTTGTGCAGCAGGCTACTGTAGTATGAAAACACCGGTGTATTCACCATACATGACTTCAAACTGTGTTTGTGTGTGTGTGTGTGTGTGTGTGTTCTGCTAATTACAACAAACATGATTTAAAAAAACTGTCACCTAACATTCAAATGATTAAAAGAGCTCTTCCCAAGTATAACTGTTATTTAAAAAAAACATTGTTAAACTCTGAATAAAATTCTGAAATATATTTTAA
>NW_027614098.1:0-29986 GCF_965212315.1 Lampetra planeri
CATACGTAAAACATCGAGGAACTTGAAGGTAAACTATGAAATGATGGCTTAAGGCGAGTTAAGTATCAGCACGACAGCGTCAGTCATACATGGGCTCTGCTTTGATTCTCAGTGAAAATAAATTGCTACATACCTGATGGAAAGAAACAGACTCAGCAAATCAGTAATCTGCTAAGCAGCTGTTTGAAGTGCTCCAGCTCGTTCTTCACATTTTAATGTGCTTCCAATATACCGTGTGCTGCTCACGATGACACAAATCAATAGATACACTAATCCTGGTGTATCCACTGGATTCCGCTGGATTTTCACACACTAACTTAAAAATTCGTTGAGCGGTCTTAAGGGCAAGTTTCTTATTCCTGTCAGAGGCAAGAAGGATTATCTACGATACTTAAAGCTTCACCCACACTTAGAGTTGAACTTTTTTCCACACAAGGAAAATATCAACTCAGAAAATACAGATTTTAGACTAAGACTAATGCAAGTTTTCAAATAAAAAGTAAAAACTTTATCTTGGAGTATGATAAAGCTTTGGTGCAAAGGTTGTCATTAAACAGATTTCTGTTGAGTTTGAAAATTAAGAACGGGAGAGACTGTAGCTGTGGCTACAATCTGTTACTTCTCTGGAATGGTTTTAAACTACAGCTGTTGTTTGACAGTGGCAGACCCCTTCGTTAGTGAACAGTTTCACCACACCTGGGCGGTTACTGGACAACTTTGTCTATTGTTGAGGTCTTTACGCAGTAAAATGTTGCAAGGGTCATAACACAGGTCACTTACATGATTTTATAACACAATGGTCCATTGGCTGTCCTCAGGTAAGCTGCCCTGTTCCATTGGCAGTTGCTATAGAAACTAAGACTGGAGCACCATTCGCTCCTATCTTAATCATCTCAGGGTGGGATTGAATAGTCATGTCATTGTGACCCTTCAGGGTCAAGTGTGACATAGTTATTACATGAACATAACGAAGAACTATGACCGACTGTATAAATGGAAAAGTGTGTTTCTTTTTATTCTGTATCTCTTTTACAGTGACAATAACATCACTTCGATTCTATGTATTCTTTGACCTAAGTAGTGTGGTACAGAAGAACAACATGGCAACGATCAATCAGTTAGTGTATAACTCGGATAGTTCTTGTCAATGTCAGATAATATGTTCATCAAAACATCTGTCCAGAGTTGGGTCCTCCCTCTCTATTGTACAGACCTTCTCAGTCTTGTCACTCTTTACTCCACTTTGTGACACACCTCCTGACTTCCTGCAGCAATAGAACCCCAGGGGACCCACAGAGGACGACTGCACGTCTCTATGACATCACCAACTTTACACAACCTCCGTTTTCTCCCATCATCCAATGAACTCACATTGGAGATACAACATTTCCCTGCATCCTGTGTGTTGCTGGCACTCTGCTACCTTCCCTTGCCACATTCTTTGTTTCTGTCCTTTCTGCATCGTTGGGCCTGTGTGGATGCCCAGTGTTGTAGATGTCCTGACAGTTGGGTGTGTTAAAACCATTTAATGGTTTTACAACATTAAGCAACACAGGAGCAGCACAGCTGTCATGGGTAACTGCAGCTTTGAGTGACTGGACATGTGACGAGCTAAACAAGCCAAATCGCAGATTTTAACATTTCTTTACACTTGTTTGGAGAGCACAAGGATTTGGACGAGTGGGATACTGCGCTTAGACGCGAGTTAATCATTTTCAAGATGTGACGTGGGGATGAAGAACCTCCCAAGACAAGTTAGGGCTGAATAACATGTGAAAACATAAAACTGACCATGGTATAAGCGAGTTAATCAATGGGTATGTATGTGTTTAATGTTTTTAAGGCACTTTGCAAAGGCAAACAGTGTAACGCAGACCTACCCGTTGATTAACCCTTACATACTGTATACTATGAGTACTTTCATTTGGTTGTCACCGATACCAGAGTGACTGTCCTGTAAGACTGTACCACATATGATTTAATTTATATGAATTAGACTGGACATACATTCTGTAGACAGTTGGCGACAGATGTGAGCTTGGTTAGCTTAGTTAGACTGGAAACAAAGTGTGGATAAATATGAGATGAACACGCACACAGACAAGACAGACACACGAGACAGTTTGGCCGTCGGCCACAGGTCCTAATCCAGTGGACTGTGTGCTGTGTTTGCTCAGTGGTAATTTATTTCTTTTTCCTGTGGAATCCATTTTAATTCACAATTCGTCAGATATATTTGGAGCATGTGGAGGAGGAGACGTCCAACTGGTCCGATGGCACCAAATACAAGATGACTCGTCTATGTAAGTTCACAGAGTGCAGTGATCAGTGCAGTGCCGGGGATGTGGGCGCGCGCACACACACACACACACACACACACATTTTACCAATCATCATTAACCTTAAAAAGTCTCCACACTGCTGAAGTTGCTCACACTCTGCCGTCTAATCATGGTTTGTGTGCTGCTAGCGTCATGTCTCGTCATGTCTCGAGTATCGAGGATTTGTTTTGAGCAGTTTCCAATACTGGTATCGGTAGCGGTGCATCCCTAGTACCAACAACTAGTAGTGGCAAGATAAATCTTCATGAAAAAAAGTTTCAGTTCTTGAGACTCCATGTGCGCACTCACCCCTCACTGCTCAAAGATGGAAACATCAAGGTCATTTTAGCTATTTGTCTTTGTTTTGCCATCTGCCAGAAGACTTTGTACCTCTTCTTGTTTTGGACTGACTTGTCGCTTACAGCAAAATATCTATTTTCTTTGCACGTCCTTGGGAACATTCCCGGAAAGTTGATTTTGTGAAATCCCTGGTTTTGTTGGTCCTGAAATGAGGAAAACTGTACTACAAGTTAGAGTTTAGTGCATCAGTAACCCTGAGACGATGAAAATTCAGCAGGTTTGCACATTTCAGGATTAACAAACTCCAGGCAAACCTGCTTTCTGGAACAGGCTGCAGCATCTATCTGGTGAATTCTGCGCTTGAGTTCTCTTAGATACATGACATATGCAAAGCAAACCCTGCCTTTATTGTTGTAAGCATCTGCATAAAACTGAATGAGAATACATGATGGACAATCTGGTAATAAAAACCCACAGTTGAGTGTTGCTCCCATAATATCCACTTTGCTCTTTGCTTGAAAGTCAACACCTGACCCTGGATTTACACCGGCTGCGTGTGCGTTGCGTTGCGTCTCTGATCCGTCTTTGCTCCGTCAGCGCGCTCCGTCCATTTACACCGGATGCGTTTCTACTGCGTCGCGGCTCCGGTCCGACAGTCACGTGACCGACAAGTTCGCGCGGTGAAAACACGTATAATCGCACGAAACTTCATGTATGTGTGATAAATCCAGGAAGAAACACAAGTGTCTCCGGGTGGGAGACACAGAGGAGAGTCGGACTTGCTTGTGTTTGACTTTTTTTCGGTGTTTTGTGCTTTTACCATGGGAAAGTAGCTCGTTCGTAAATAAATACTCTTAATAAATGTACTTTGTTGAAAGTTCTGGTGAAATAGTGTGAAATACGATCTGGCGTCAACGTCGAGCGTTTTATTGTGAAAGGTAACCGGATATTTATTTTGTTTCTGTGTTGGACTTCCTGCCCCGCTCGATGGATTTTGTGCCAGATTTATGCGTCTCAGCTCCGGCATCCGTCAGAAATAGAACCTCTGCGTATTTTCGACGCAGCGCTCCGGACTGACAGAGCTGAGACGGATCGGAGACGCAACGCAACGCAGTCGGTGTAAATGGACACATTGATTAGAATGGAAACGTATTTGATCCGGCGCCGTGCCGGATCGGAGACGCAACGCACACGCAGCCGGTGTAAATCCAGGGTGATAGGCTCACGTGGCACACTTCTGGGTTATTCAGTGGAACATAGCACACATAGCAGCGTGCTGTAATTATTGCCTACCTTGTCCTGGGCTTTCCTACAAGATCCTTTAAGAGTTGAGTGCGAACAATAGCTGTAAGCCGCTTTCCATGCTGTCTGACTCTGTCAGATTGTGCGGAACAGACGGACACTCTAAGGACATCAGCCTCTGAGGGCTGATGCTTCACACCGTATTTTTCTTTAGTCTCTTTTATCCCACATCTCTTTGTCCCCTCGTGGGACCTAGGAAGGTTAAGCTATTTGCCGTCATGGTAGTCTGTGCCGTGACATCTAAATATTACAGCGCTGTCACGCACTCTGAGCAGTGCGCTGAGAACTGCCATCCAAAAGGCTTGGATATGGTTTTGGGGATGAAGTTAGATGTACTCCTGTGGTTCAACAGGGAAGGCAGACCTTGTCACCATTGCTTTATAATAGACTACACAGAGCAGAGGCTGACTGTGCACTTTTCAGAGCGCTCTAATTGAATCCTCACAGTGATGAGGCTGCTGCCTTGAGAGCTAAATCCTTGAAACAACAGAGCCTATCTCCTTAAAAGTGACAGCCTCACAAGCCTCTTGTCAACGTGTCATATAAGCGGATCCAGATTTGAGGAGACACTGTAAAAACATTCAAGAACCATTAAACAAGACATATTTGTTACTTTTGTACTGCATTTGGGAGACAACCAGTGCCTTTATTCTAGGATCTGTTTACAGTCTTGTCATGATCTGATTCTTTGCTGACTGGCTCATTGTTTTGGATCCGCCCATTTAGCTCCCAGACGCTCTAATGCCACTTAGTTCCAGCTCTACTCAGTTCGACTCAGCTTGGCTCGCTTTTGGAATGAGACATGATGTTTTTTGCGTTTTATATGAGACACAAACACATAAACAAGGCAGGACATGAAGGCCATGGTGAACTTTCTGTTTGGTTTGTAGCTGTCTGTTGTCGCAGACACTAAACAAAGAAAAAAAAAAAGCACAGGCACAGAACTCGCTTGAAACTCCTGATCTGATCAGTACGTGTCGTCAAATGACAAAACCAGCATCAGGCATTGCTCTCCGCCACAGGTAGGGGGCAGTGCTACATTAGTAAACATAGAACAGAATTACGAAACAAACAAACAGATCATACATTTCTTTGAGTAGGACAAAAGTAGACCCTTGGGATCTCTGAACTCTGAATGCCAGATGTCGTAGATGGCCTTCATTTGAAAAAGGTTGTTTTATCTGTAGAGAGTTGTGTTCTGTGTCTGTTCTGCTACTATATTTAAGCACTGAAGTCTGAAATGGAGGTGGAGCGGTGAACCCATCTATGTATATATAAATGTATATATGTATGTATTCTGCGCCCACAGCTTCATCTCTCCCGTGTCATCATTTCTGATTAAAACCATCACCGCTGCTTCCAGAGCTGTCATTCATTCGTGGCTGCAGATCCTGTGATTTCCCAACAGAATCAGCAGCCAGCAACAAGGCTCTTCTCAACAATCTCTCAGCTGCATCAATTTATCCGTGCTAAGTCAAATTTGTTTTACTGTTTTTTGTTCGTTTGCATTTTTTTTTAAAAATTCTAGTTTGTGTATAAGATACGTATCAATATAAGTGAGGGAATTACGGGGAAATGGCATACGAATGTAAATTTGATCAAATAAAACATTCATTTTTGTGAGTCTGTCAGATACTGAAAAACAATACAAAAGGAACAGCATGAGGGTAAGATCTGAAAAGAGGAAATTATCTTTTCAAAATAAAACAGGAAATAATAAATAGAGAGCAAAAAATATAGACATGACTTTGGAAGCAGTGTGGAATGTCTGACAAACATGTTCTAATCCAACATTGATGTTTATAGAGTTCAAAAGAGGAGAAACTAGAAACAAAATAGCCCTCTAAAAACTCTTGACAGCAGCAAATGGAGATGCAACATTGTTTTAAAAGTCGCTAAGAGCTGCTCATGTAAATGTTGGTTTCTACCAGAACAGTCAGTTTGCTGAGCGTCATGAGATGAATTAGCATCATATAAATAAGATCTGACTTGACTGAGAAACAAAGAAATGTCAGAAATCATCACCGACTATTTCAGAGTCAGGGTTCTGCATTTGACCTTGTCACACATTCCTGATCCCTCCACTATAAAGAATCTGCAACTAATTTGTTTGTTACGTCAGAAAACATTCAGCCAACCTTTCGCATCTTTCTGAATTATTCTCAAATCAATTATTATTCATGTATTCAACAACAGCCGTCATTCCTGGAAACAGAATCATTGTGTAACTCTCAGCCAGCTCACCACTCAGAGATACGGTGTACAGCGTTGCATTAACAGAGAGACGAATACCCCTTACATGAATAGTAATAATAAAAAGTGCACGCTCCCTAACATACAGCGGTTTTGTTAACCAGGAAAAGTTTAAAATGGGATGCATTAGGTCTCTTTAGTAACCAAAAGGTATTTATCTGCATGAAGTATTGGATACAAGACTGAGTTCAGCCAGTTTCTGGACCAAAGATCCTCGCTCAGACTCCGACAGACAGGAAAAGCAACCCAGAGAACAAAGTGACACAATGTTTTGTGGCAGAGCAGGGGCAAAGGGCATTTCAAGTAATCTAGTGGGCAAAGAGCCCATCACCTATTTTTACAAGGTTTACCACAAGCACACACACAAAATAAACAGTTAATAAACATTTCATTCTGCTTCAGGAGAGCAGTTGCCTTTCCAGAAACTGTTATAATCGACGTTTGAGGCCGACAGAATAGTC
Source organism: Lampetra planeri (assembly GCF_965212315.1). Classification (NCBI taxonomy): domain Eukaryota; kingdom Metazoa; phylum Chordata; class Hyperoartia; order Petromyzontiformes; family Petromyzontidae; genus Lampetra; species Lampetra planeri. Next base: position 6,638 of record NW_027614098.1, read on the forward strand.
ATTTAAATCAACAGATGAACCATTCGGTGGAGAAAACGTACAAAACACGAGAAAGATAAAGGGATACTTTATTGATTCTGGAGAACAAGATCAATTTGCTTTCTTCTTCTGCAACCTGACCCATCAACAGTATGACCATTGCTACCATGGTGTTACACACATACATGTGTACAGTACACACACAGGAGCAGTGGGCAGTCACCCTTGGCTGCACCCTAATTTGGGCATCTTACTCAGGGACACCACAGGGAGGAAAGTGCTGCTCCTCCTCATCCCATCAGGCAATCATCCATCGACCGCGTGGTCCAAAACCCACCCTTGTCCCTGGATGTCCCACACTGATGTCTTATGTCAAGTTGTGGTATGTGAATGTCTAAATTATTCCATGCATGCACAGCATAATTAATATTTAACAGTGGTCATCCAAATTGCTACCTCAAAGAACAAAGAAAAAGAATGTGAGGATTTTCTCACATGAAATGTATGGTGTGAAATAGTTCTTCACATGTATTATGTCTGTAATTGCCATCTGGCATTGGGGCTGATAAATAAAAAACAAATAATGCTTATCTAATTATTGCTGAGATGATGTTTAAGGGAAAACGCAATTAAAGAACAGTGAATTGTGATGATAAATCAGATTCTGAAATATAGTAACTGTAGTGATTAATTAAACAAAAATAAAATAATTTAAATATCTTTAAAAAAATAATACATCCACAGTGCGTTTAGAGGGGCACAGAGAGAAAGTGTAGCTTTTCCTGAAAAAAAATTATATGCAGTGTGATTATTTTATATGTTTTGACGGGTTCAGCAGTGTGTTTGTTTACATGGACAAGCCGATAGCGATCGGTGCGTTGTGAGCGGCACAGAAGGTGGAGTCTGCAAGTGCTTCAGTAGCAGCTTGACAGCCCCGGTGTTATAAATCCAATGAATGAGAACAAAAAACAGCGTCAATATTGAAGCAGATGCTAGATGAACTCATAGAAAGGATTTTCTTGGTATCAAAATGCACGCAGAAATGGCGACTTTTTTCCTTGGTCGGTAAGAAGCTAACTCCCTAGCCAACTCAGCTAACGTTACTTGTCGACCAAATCTCTCTTCAACGTTCCTTGTTTTCATTCTATGACGTTACTGGTCGTCAACCACCCACCTTCACACCCAGTAAACGGAGGAAACGGAGGAGACTCCGTCCTCCTGTCCTGTCCAGTGTTACCGCTTCACCTTCACCACTGTGGTGAGTGTCTATATATTCTATCTATTTGTATTCACACAGGTCTCATAGACGACCATGAACATTCTGTGAAGTTCTGTCGGATGTTTGTTAAATCATCACACAAATCAGAGAGAATCCTAAGCAGGTAGATTGAAAAGAATGAATGATAACAGACTAGCGATAGGCAGCTCACCTATACAACTAGCTGCTGTAATTTTTTTTGTGCGTGTGTGTGTTGCAATTCCGACGCAACCCAACTAGATGTCAGTATTCTGCCAATTTCTACACAGTTCACCTTTAACAGAGGGGAGAAACGACTCCAGGGAGAGTCGAGGAGGAAACCAGGGAGGAAGGATGCCGCAGTGTTACAAAAAGGTTCAGCTGAACAGAAAAGGTTCCACTAAGATGCGGACAATCTAGTAGCAATCTAGTAGAAGAGATGCTTCCAAAAATTAACACAAAAGATAGAACAGTGTCAGCTGAAGATCCTGGCGTCCTCTTGTAGACTTCCCAGGTAACTGGCCACAGGTGTGCTGTGTTGTGATCAATGAGCCGTTGACTGCCCACACCTGTGTTACAAAAGTCGACGAGCCATTGGCCGTGGCTGAAGAAGAGCGAAAACCACCTGGGCTGCTAAGGCGAGCAACTAACTGTTGTTGACATACGCTGTGGTGGGCCTGCCTCAGCGGAGGGTGCATGATGACAAATGGCCCGAGGTACACTGACAATGTATCCCATTGGTAAAGCCAAGAAATCCAGAATTAAAAGGGGTGCAAACAAAAGCGATTGCAACACCTTCACTCTTGGGCCTCTTGGGCTAGGGGGGATAGAGTTTTATGCCAGACCCGGCAAGGGTGTTGTTCAGTCCAGACACGGACACTCTACTTCCCCTTTCTTATTCCCCTTGACATCCAGTTCTCAACTCTCACCGTCAGCTAACCCCCCACCCGCAAAAAAAAATAACATCTAGTCTTTTCAGGAAATCTTTACATCATATAACATAGATGTCGTTAAGGATAGTTTTGGGCCTAACGGACCACCAGTGACAACCGGTGATTTTTTGCAGAGGAGGGCTGTGATGGATGGGATGAGCCACTGGGCTGGATTCGACAGGTTGGAAGGTGGGGTGACACAGGGAGGCTGTGGCACCGGGATTCCTTGACACAGAAAAATAGATTGAAACAAACTGAAAGTAAGTTGTTTTAATTACTCTGTGAACGTTTTAGCCGGGCTAAACAGACAAATGGGTCGTGACATAGTGAGATAGAAGAGAGAGACGACATGAGGTGACTTCTGGCTGAAGATTCTGTTTCACACAGAAATATGTTTGATCTCATTTATTTTCTTGAGAAAAATAGAAAAGATGCATTAAAAAATACATTAGTCAGGCCTCACATTCATTGAATATTATAATAATGAAGCTGGAGCAGAGGAATCAACTTTTCAAATTTTCAAAAATCTGTAAAATAAACTATATATTCACTTCCACTGATATTGTGCCAGTACCGCTATAGCAACATGTCCACCAACTCAAAGGATTGTTTATCTGGTGTTTCTCCCTTTCGATATGATCCTGACCAGAAGAAGTAGGTTTAGCATTTTTGACAACCACACGCCGCCCCTGATCCACTGGTACTCATCTCTCAGTAGTGATTCATTTGACGGCTAAAGGGCGCCTCAAAGAAGAGAAGTTCATTTGTCACACAAATAAGTCATCTCCAATAGTTAGACTGGGACATTGTTTGCTGCAGACACCACTGGGGTTTTTGAAGGAGGACAGGCTTAATTTGACAGTTGATCCCCTCCTGATTGGAAGAGAAAATCACTCCAGAAAAGATTGGACTAAGTAATTATGTAAATCACGTGTACACCTCGGCAATGACAAAGAACACTCAACTTATATTACAACAATATTCCACCATGTTTTTCTGAGACATGGGATCTCAGAATACTGGTTAACTGTAAGTGTTACTACAATGGCTACATTTTATTTCCAAGGCAATATTGCATGGACTTCTTCTTCTTCTCCTTTCGGCTTGTCCCTCTTCAGGGGTTGCCACAGCGAATCATTGATTTCCATCTTTCCCTGTTCTCTGTATCCTCTACTCTGACTCCAACTACCTCCATGTCCTCCCTCACTGCATCTATAAACCTCCTCTTTGACCTTCCTCTCTGTCTCCTACCTGGCAACTCCATCTCTAACATTCTCCTACCAATGTATCCACTGTCCAAACTGCATGGACATTTATTTCAAAAAGTAGTTCTGCAAACACATCCAAATGTATGTGCTGGTTTCAGTGAGGGAGCTGTATATTTCCATAATGGGCTACTTCTAGTGCATTTCTAGGGAATGTGTTCTGTCCTAAGACTCAGTGCCACAGTGACAGTGCCACAGAAAATGGATTATGCAACACAGTAGGACAATAAGCAGCATCCATGTTGTGTCGGAGGCTTCATTAAAGCCACATCGGAACCAGACCTCACAGCCACAGATATTTGCACAGCAAGTAATAGAGGAGGTTTGCCTACAAATCAAATGGAATCTGACAGCAGCTCGGGGGCAGGCTGCAATTATAACTCAGTGCGCATTCCCCTTTCGTCCTATTACAAACTGTTCACTTTGTGCTTCTAGAAAAAAGGGGGCTTAGTTTTCAAATCCAGACCACATAAAACCTTCTTGTTCTGCTGATGGACACAGTGTATTGCGTCCGGTTTGCATATACATGTCTCCAAGAATGCCAAATGGGATCAGGGTATTCCCAGTGCTAATTTAAATGGCATTAAATGCCATTTACAACTAATAGAGTTTTATAGATTGTTTTACCTGACTGTGAGGGGCATGACTGGTGGCAGCAGTGTGTGTGTGTGTGTGTGATAATAGCGTGAAGCCTGTTTTATTTGCTATGACATATTTTTTACATTCACAATGAATGGTTTTCTTTTTTTTCTCATCTTCAAGAGCTTCATTTCATTTAGATTCTTAGTTAGTTTATCCCAGTTCTGTTCCAAACGTCTTTTTTTTATTACTATTATTACTTTTGATAAAAGTCAATCTAAACCTCAAGCAGCCGTGCCAGCAGATTTGTGAAGAACATAATAGTTTCTCAATTCTTTAGCTCAACAGCACTGGGAATGATGCAGTTCTTTCAGTACCACTTGTTAGCAGTAGCCATGGTGCTTGTATAACACATAAGGAAAGTGCATATCACTCAGTGAGACAAGTAGACATGTTGAGAAATATGTACACTGATGCCAAAAAGGAAATATGAATGAATCACGCTATACGCTACACGCATACGCTCAGAGCTGCATTCAATTTCCACCTCCTTCCTCCTTCTTCAGGCTCTTCAGTACATTAAGCCCAATGAATCAATGTGTGTCTGTGTGCGCGTGTGTGTACTCTCTCACTATACATACAAGAATCCCCAACTTCCCAGCTTGAAAGATTATCAGCACACACGAAATCGGTGCTAAGCTGCCAGATATGTTGTGCAGCGAGTGTGAACAGGACACATTACTGAGGCTGGAGTCATCTGCTCCAACTGATATATTAATGTCAGCTTAAAGAGGAGAGCCCCCTGCTTTAAAACCAATCAATGTGTGTCAATCACAAATCTTCTTTGGCCTCACACAACATGCCATCTGCCCACGCTGCCTAAGGTCTTGCCCGTGTTGCAGTATATTATTGTAAATTGTCCTGTGGGTGGAACTGGGCTCAAATCCAGGGAATGACTTTACTTATTAATAGTTGAAATAAAGCCACGTTGAACTACCCACTGCAAGGAACTGCTCATTATTCTTGTCATTCAATTCTGTGATTCACTGCTCGATTTCCGCCCACCTCTTTCCACATGCAGGGGTCAAAGGTGAGTGCTTGAGAGTCATGTGAGAATCTGACCAGCTGACCTTCTGACACGGTTGTAGTAATGCAGCAGCCCACACCACAGCATTCGGGCAATTGTGCACCTGTGAAACAAATGGACATTGTCTACAAACGGTTATCCCTAAGTGAACAATAAAGTTTTAGTCCGTTGTATTAGAGTTCCATTCTAGACGCGTGTAGCACAATACATCCGTTTTCAATAAAAGTCATTCACTGGGAATCAGGGAACATCTCATAGATCCACTTTCGTTTGTGTGGTGAATCCGTTCAGGTACTCTTCCACAAACCTGTCACTAAATGTTTTGTCCATCTGCTGTAAGTTGTAACGCACATATGTTTGCAGATAACTTCCGAGGTCTGGCTGGACTCAAGATCAAATTGGCTCATGGCCCCTGAACTAAAATGAGTTTGACACCTCAGATTTCAGACGTTTCAATCAAGAGAGACCGGTGAATGACTATATCAATATTTATTGATGAGTCCTATGGGTACATGAAAGAGAATTTTTCAAGGTTTGCAGTCCTTTGTAGGTGTCCTCCAGGAGGTTCAGATACTGCTGGTGGTGGTGCTCCATAGCTGATGGTCCATCTAATTCTTCTTACGGTTACGGTGTTTTATTTTATTGTGTACAAAAGAGATACATAAAATATGAGTCAATAATTGACTGACTGAACTTCTGCTGTAGCTTTCTGTTCTTCTTTAATACTGTGTTCGGTTGCACATTTAATTTTGTAAGCGTGAGCAGGAATAATTCTGTGACCTTTCGTTCAGAATGGTGGAGCGGTGAGCAGGTCAGCTGGGTCTGCTGCATGATGATTGGAGGACCGCCATGCCACAGCCCTCTTCTGATTGACAGAACTGTAAGGGTTCAAACTTGTTGTTAACACACACCTACACGTTGATTACCACGGTCATTTGCCAAAGAAACAGAAAAGGGGTCATCAAGCTTTGATATTAATATTTTCATGTGTTATCCAGCCCTATCCCACTCTGGGATAGAGGACTTCAATTGACACATCCCTGTGCCCTTTGCCCCCCATTTCTTTTTCATCTGCAGAACCTCAAATCTCAAAGAATTCATCAGAATCTGCATACTCTCCAAACAAGTTGACAGAAATGTTAAAATCATCCATTTTACTTGTTCTCCTCATCAGGTGTCCAGTTGTTGTTACTGCTGGCACTGAGCTCGGGTCTTGTTTTATGTTGCCAATGTAAGAGATCGTGTGGAGGGATATTAATGTGTGCATTAAACCGTTTTAACACACAGCTGCCAGCCAATCAGAGAAGAGTATTCACCCAGACCATGAAATAACATGAAGTACACATGGGCATCGAAGCAGTTTCTGGCTTGGTCTTGTACGGAAAGAAAAACTGAAAAATGTGTGACGTTTACTTGGTGCAATTGCCCATTTCTATTTATACTGTATCAAATACTATGAATAAAAATAGTGTTTTCCTGTTTCAGTTCGCTTGTACGTTCATTTCAAAGCAGTGTTTTCTACAAAAGGAAATGAGGCATATAAACCAGTGGCTGACACTGCAGGAAAAAATAGAGGACAAGTTAAAGGATGCAACACACATCTATAAAGAGGAGTGGTTTGTGTGCGTGTCAAGTCGTGGAGCCCATTCGCAGGTCGGAGATTCAGCTTTTCTCTATCAGACCAATCACATCACAGACTAGTATCGATTGAGCCTGCCCTTGCACAAGCTGATACTGTACTGTTAACAATGACAGCCAGGCCTCAGCGTTTCCTCATCGGCTTCCCCCTGAAGTTAGGGCACAGACAGAGTGACAGCCACATGCTCCCTGTGGATAATCCGCTCAGGAGCAGAATTTGTAATGAGAATCTGAACAAGCAGTGCTGCTATTGTATTCCAAGCAATGAAGAGCAAGCACTTTTTTCAGTTATTGACTAAATGCCCTTCACCTGATGAGGTCTGGGATCTGTGCCGGTGTCTCGGATGAGATGATTATTGTTAACATTAAAAAAAAAAAAAAGGGGCATTGGTTCCTCCTGGCAGCGAACAAATGTACTCAAATTAACACAACCAGATGATTTGAAATTCATAGCTGTGTACACTCAAGTTTGACAAACATGTCAGCGTGAGCGCCTCTTTGCTGCAAATCACATTTACACTGTAGCTGGAATATATCAGCACCTGACAAGGTTCCGCTGCCTGTCGTCTAGAGGAGCCTCTGCGCTGCCGTGACTGTTGACTGGAAACAAGCATTTACAGAAAACAAATAGATGGATGACAAGACATTCACACTGCTCTGGGTTCAAGAAGGAACTCAGTTTTGGAACGCGCAAGTCATCAATCACATCCCAATTATCTGACTGAATCTACGATGGCTGTTCAAGTATGTTTACTGAAGACCAGCTTTCTCCATACTGTATCTATTGCTGCGTTCCAGCTTTGCTCGGCGCCTGCTATCCCAAAGCTTGTGACTATGTGTAGCACCCAATCCAATATACGTCCACTGAAAACCATTAGACCTTCCATCGAAAATCCTAATGGCCTCTGCTTGCGACAGGTGCTCCACAAATTGCCTCGTCTAAATGATTAATGATGGACGATTTATAAAGGAGGTGCCCCCCAGCTGCACGCAAGGGGTGTGTGTGCGTGTGAGAGGTGTGTGGGCACATGAATGTGGTTCCTGGTGAGTGCTCACCAACAGACCAGCTGCTCATAGAAGACTGAGCAGAATATGGAACATGTCGTCCCGAACTGATGACATGTGCACGTCCTCGTAATGGGCATGTTGATCATATGTTATTGGCAGAACATCAGTTCATGTCAACAGTTCTTCCAGGCTCCTGATGACTTGAAACGTGCAAATACATGCACCCACTTGCATCAGAACGGTCCTGCAAGGCCTTGCAACGGTACAGTTCAGACTGATGCACTGAGCTGATACCGAGTAAACCACTGTTGTTTCCACAGCAACGGGTGCATCACAATTTACTGTGAAGCGGAACAAGATAACAAAACCACCAGAGCGCTCAGCTCTTCTTTTCTGCAGGTTTCTGGAGTTAAATATGGCATTTCTTAATGTTTTGGGTTTTTTTTTTTTTTGCAATGTCTCAGTGAGAGTGATTCTTATGTGGCTGCAGTATTATTATTAATTATTTTTATTATTGGTCGGATTTCAAAAAAGGAACTTTCAAACTAGGACAAAACATAAACAGGATAGGGGATTAAACCAGGATATCTTGGTTATCCTGGCTCAACTTAGCCCAATTTAGCCATGATCACAAAAGTCGTATAGCATAATGTGGGATATGTTATGACATGTTATGACAAGTTACCATGGAGACCGTTCTGTCATCTATTTAATGTCAGTCAGCAGTCACCACAAACTGAAACCAAGTTATTCCACTGACCACTACGCAGTTATCACATTCAACTTGACCCTCTGTCATTATTTCAATATTTATCGTCATTGAGTTCAGTCATTGCAGATGAACGAGTTTAGATGACGTTGCAATCATTAGATAATGTGTGAGATAATGTACAGTTTCCCACAGCCTTTATATAAAATACACATTACATATACATATACATATGCATTCCACACATCAAAGAGTAACATGATGTTCTTCTGTTGAATAAGGAAATAAATGAAAGCAGGTAAACCATCAGCAAAACTGAAGTCACACACTGCACGAAAGCACGGAATCAAAGCGTATAATACAACACGAGGATAAATACACATGCAAAGGTCTGTATATAATACACGCTGCATGAGTGCACACTGAAATTAATGTAAGACAAATCCACATACAAGGAATGAACAGACAAATGGATCGACGCTGTAGTCTCGCGGCAAGCTCTGGAACACACAATATGAAAGGCCAAATCAGTTTCAACTGAATTTCAATACAACACAAATTCCTCTGCCAATACTGACCATATTTAACTTGTGTCTTGGAACTTGTGTCTCTGCCACTGTACAGACAAATCCCAGGCCAGGACGTGAGCCAGAGACCTTGTTGCAATGAGGTGACAGAACCACTGGGCCACCATACTGCCCGTCAGAGCACATAATGAACTATTTGGGTTGTTTATGACTGTGGCGGTGTTGCCTTTCTTTTTTATTTGCTCCTTTACCTCCTCGTAACACTGCATGAGGATTTCGGCCTCCGACAACGAAAAGTACCTTGTTGCCATGGTGTATCGGTGAATCCATCTTTGGTTTCACCGGCTCGATCAATCTGTGTCTGCTCATCGCGGCAGCTCTTTGTGACACTAGTTGAGCCTGGATGCTGTTGTTTTGGATTGGCTGAACTCAGCTCAGTCATTTATCCTGGATGTCTGAATCTTACTTTTGTGCAAACGGGCCCCTGGTCCTCCGTCCAAAAGTTAGCCATGTTGTTTGTGGCTGACTTGTAAAACCGTTAAGTTGCGCATGGATTTTTTTTGTCTTGACTGGCATTTAGTAACAGAGGTGAGGACTGTCTTGGAAATCTTGTTGTCTCTGTCCGACTTTGGAGAAATAAAATTGTCTCAGCAGAAGTGAGTTTTTTGTATTTATTGAAGCGGCTTCAAGACACCGGTCATACAGAGAGCAAGCTATCTGTGGGAGTGCGCGCCTCAGAAGATGTCGGGCACTCTCTTATGCTCAGAGAAGAGAGCAGAGAAGGGTGTTGTGATAACGCGTATAATTGGTATGAGAAAAAGGTGATTAGGTCATAAGGTCATAAGGCACTTCCTGCTATGCTACTAGTCATATGGTTCATCACACATTTCCATTACATTCCCCCCTTTTGATCATATTTGATCAATTTTAGAAAAGTAGACGACAGGATACACCAGCATAACATCAGTAAACACAATGTCAAAGACTTCAAGTGAAAACGTCATGACATGCTGTAGAAACCAGCTGTTTTTGTGGAGGAACAACTCCTGGTTGAATACATCAATGCAAAAAGAAAAGGGGAGTAAACACAATGTATAACATAAAAAAAACAAAATATAATACAAAATACAAAATGTCATTGGAATACAGGAATAATAAAAATCAAAAGATGCTAAATCCAAGGAATATATAAACTAAAAAAAACAACGATAAACCTAACATGAATAACAATCGCAATCGTTGAGGAGTCATCTTACATAGGAAGGGCAAGCTCAAGCTCAGAGGGGGTGGGGGACGCATAGTCAGAGTCAGCGTAAGGGGGAGGGGGTGGAGTCTGGTGGGTAGAGAGCATCGAGAAAGTCTGGGTCATGGTATGCACAATCATACGACGTATGAGTGGGAAGACACAACCGAAACAGCAGCTTGTTCTTGTTAGATTATGGAAAATCGAGATGTATGTACCAAATACACCGTTTACTAGCTGAGACGTCAGTTGTGGTAGGCACAAAACAACAGAGAAAGATGAGGGCAACCGTTCGTCGTCTCTGGCTCCAACGGTGGTTGGTGACTTGGCATGTCACGTGTCGCAGGGGAGCGCTGTTTCACCTCACCCTGGAGTCCTCAAGCTAGTGAAGGTTGTTCGTGGAGGGCAGTGTAACTGTGTACGCTCATTAGATGCGCTCACGTGGGAAATCAGCGGTAGTCGTCTGACCTACTCACACGTGACACCCTCGGTGATTCTCTCTTGTCCGGTTGTGTAGAGTCACGTGTTGTCTCAGGTGGAGCTGGGACCGTCTCGCAGAGTGATGCGTGGATCCAGGTCGCTCTTTCTGCCACCTTTACAGCAGTGTGCGTTGTCAGTAGGATCTGGAACGGGCCTTGCCACCGTTTGTGTTTCCACGATTTCGTCCTGAAGTCTTTAACCACCACGAAGTCACCCGGCTGCAGATCGTGCAGGGATTTCGATGCTTGGTCTGGAAGGGCTGCAACCACCTGTGATCTAATGTCAGAGAGCAAGTGGGACAGGTTAGCACAGGATGACAACATGTTGTCCTCAAAGTGGGTGGTGGAGGGTAAAGGATTTGATCTGCCTCCCACTGCGGGAGGGGCCGCAAACAAAATCTCATATGGGCTCAAGTTGTTCCTCCCCCTCTTCCTCATTTGCATGTGTATGAGGACGAGAGGCAGCACTTTTGTCCACGAAAAGTCTTCACAACACTTGGCTAATTTGGATTTCAGGATGCCATTTTCGCGTTCCACGGCACCTCCAGACGCAGGATGACAAGCACAATGTCTCCTGATGTCAATACCCAGAAAACAACTGAGTTCTGTTATTGCTGTGTTCACAAAGTGCGGACCATTGTCACTAGACAACGTCGCTGGGGTACCCCATCTGCGTATTGTCTCTTGGAGTAAAGCTTTCGCTACCACTGCAGCTGTCTGTTTAGAGGACGGGGACACTTCAACCCATTTTGACCACATGTCAACCATTACCACACAGTATTTCTTCCCTTCTGAAGGTGTAAGTTCGATGAAATCCATCATAACATGTTCAAGCGGTCGTGCAGGAGGCGGGTGTGCTGCAGTTCCCTCCACGTGGACAGGTCTGCCTGGATTATGAGTGGCACAGATGACACAGTGCTGACAAAATTTCTGTGCATATGCAGAAAACCCTTTAGTGAACCAATCAGCATTCAACATCGCCAACGTCCCCCCATTTTTGACGCATAATTCCGCACAATGGGGAAAGAAATGGCGTAGAAGGCAAGGTTTGCCGTCAGGTCCCGTCCACATGCCGGAAGTGTAGGAGGCACCTGAAGGGGTTTTTTTGTCGCCAGAAGCAAAGGCCTGAAGTGCAGTCAAGTCGACAGGCGGAGCAGGAATCGAGGGAAGGGAGGACAAAGAGGATGGTGGAGGAAGGGGTCACCGCAGCCTTAGCTGCAGCATCAGCAGCAGCATTACCTGCGGAGATGGGGTCAAGAGAACCAGTATGTGCAGCACATTTACAGACCGCAATAGCAGATGGGAGGAGTATGGCATCAAGAAGGGCAGCGATGAGGCCATGATGGAGGACAGGTTTTCCGTCAGACTTCAGGAAGCCCCTTTGCTTCCAAAGCTGTCCATAGTCGTGCTCGTGGGAGGAGCAGACAGCAAAGCCCACTCTGGAAGAACCAGAGGTGGGATCTCTGGAGGCTGATCCATCAACGAAAAGAACCAGATCAGGGTTAAGGAGCGGCTTGTCTGAAAGATCCAATCTAGGAGAGCAAGAGAGAGTTAGCTCAGCCAGGCAGTCATGGGGTTCACCATCATCTGGCAGAGAATATGGAACCAACAGGGTCAGTGGCGCATAGCCAACAATGTCTCTGGAGGCAAGTAAGGCTTTTTCAGCAGCCGCAACTGCACGTAGACAGGTGGGAAGACCAGCAGCTACTGGGTCGAGTTTGCAGGAGAAGTAGCCCACCGGACGGAGACGATCTCCGTGCGACTGAAGCAAGCCAGAGGTCATACAGCCGTGCCGTTCGTCCACAGTCTGTGTGAAAGGTTTGGCAGGATCAGGCAAACCTAGGGTAGGAGGAGACTGAAGAGCAAGTTTTAGAGCAACAAATGCTTCCTCAGCAGCTGGTGTCCATTGAAGAGGTGAGGTCGGTGTAGGTCGAGGGGCATAGAGAATGGCTCTGAGAGGCTTCTCTAGCAAAGAATAGTTAGTTATGAACGTTCTGCTGTATGAACAAGTTCCTAAGAAAGACATCATCTGTTTTTGCCGTGATAGGTTTAGGCAAAGAGGCAATGGCAGACTGGCAACTGGGTGAGATTGTCTTGCCAGAACTGTTAAGTATGTGACCAAGGAAAGAGACTTCCTGTTTCACAAACTGGAGTTTGGATAAACTCGCCTTATGGCCTCCTGCAGCCAAATGATGGAGGAGCGTCAGAGTGTCCTTGAGACACTGATCTTGAGAGGGTGAGGCAATCAAAAGGTCATCCACATATTGTAACAGGGCAGTACCAGGAGCTGTCAGGCAGGGCAGAGTTGTAGATGGTAGGACTCTCACAGTAACCCTGACACAATCTAGTGAAGGTGTATCCTCTGTCGTTGAACTGGAAAGCAAACCAGAACTGGGAGTCTGGGTGGACAGGGACACTGAAGAAAGCATTGGAGAGGTCCACCACAGAGAACCACTGTGCGTCAGGTGGAACCTGGGACAGGATTGGGAACCGAGGGTGTTCTCGCATGGACAGCTGCGTTGACAGCCTTCAGGTCTTGAACAAATCTCCAATCAGGTTTGGCAGGGGGTTTCCTAGGTTTCTGAACAGGGAAGATAGGAGTGGTGAGTCATCACATGGGACAATTACACCTGCCTCGAGGAGTGCGTTTGAACACAGGAGTGATGCCCTCAATAGCTTCTGGTTTCAATGGGTATTGTGGTTTCTTAGGTCGATATGACGATCTGGGAGTTATTATTACAGGCTCAGCTCCCTGAATGAGACCTACATCATATTTGGATTGGGCCCAAAGGTGGGACGGAGCGGATTTGAGAGCTGGATGAATGTCATGTGGTGTCAAAGCCGCAGCAGTGATCAAGGTTGTCTCATCATGTCTCATGAGGTAGATAGATCTGAGGGCTCGAAAAGAGAGTGTACCGTCAAATTTATAAACTCCCCCCTTTGGTGAGCACACCACTTTAGGGTTAGGAGTCTGCGTCCAATCAGTTCGAGAAATACTTGATCGAACCCACGGTCCCAGGTCTCTCCACTGATCAGGTGGGCGTTTAGAGAGGGACACGTGAGGGTGTGAGCCATCTATCAGGAAGAAAGGTCGCTGGCGCTCAGTTAAGGTGACTATCGCAGCGCAATGCAAAGCGTCCCAGACCACAGAAGTCACAGTCAGTGAGTCGTCCAGGTCATGGTACCAATCGTCTTCAAACGTCTCATCTTGTCCCCAGGAGACGTGAGCGGTACAGTGTAAGTTCTCAGCACGCATGAACACGGATGATGTACTAACACTCTGGCGCGCAAGAGACATCAGGTCAGAAGACACAGGAAGAGAAACTCTCCACTGATATACAAACAGGAAGTCCTTCAGAGAGGGTGGGTACTTGTGCGGAATACATCACCACAGAGTTGGCGGCTTCTTCCTCTGGAGAAGAGGATCCGCAGGACACTTTCACGCCCTCTGGCGTGGAGATGAGGTCAATGCCAAATCGAAGCATGAGGTCTCGGCCCAACAGGTTGATAGGGCAGCATGGGGAGAGAAGAAAAGAGTGCTTCACATGATGAATAGAACCATCATCTGTAGTCAATGAGCAGGGTAAAGGGTGAGTATATGGTTCTCGCACTGTGGTACCACTCGCTCCAATGGAGTAAGCATGTTTGCCATTTAGATGCACATCTGTCAAGTCGGTGGATTTAACCACGGATGCAGTAGCCCCAGAATCAACCAAAAATGAGAGAGTTTGCCACACACAAAGTAAGTTGGCATGGATAAGTGTGTAAGTGTAAGATAATGTGTGTATGTATTCTGCTGTGTGTTGGATGAAGGCGGCATTAAAAGCGGAGCAGCTGATGTGTGTGTGTGTGTGTGTGTGTGCGCGTGTGTGTCACCTCCCTCCTCCGAGGGGCAGGGCATCAGTGGTTGACCGGGCGCCTCCTCTCCTGTCATGCTCAGTGGCAGTCAATCAGATTGGAATGTAGGCTGTGGCCTTGGGCCAGCAGCTGGAACGTCTCCACGCCTCCTCCCTCTCCTTCTCCCACGGCGTGCACTGGGACATTCACGCGCCCAGTGGCCTGTCTGCCGGCAACGGAAGCACACATCGGAACCAAGACCGATGGATTGCTGCTGAGGGTCTCCAGCAGAGGCGGGTTGTGGCACGAACGTCTTCTGTCAGTGTTATGGCCTCGGCCTCGGAAAGGTGGAGGAGCTGGAGCGCTAGCAGAGGGCAGTGCTGCACGTACCAAATCCAACTGAGCTTTGTGCCGGATGTTTTCTCGGGTAGCCTTGTCTCTCTGTCGCTTTTCACCCAGCTGACGTTGGGCGTGGCAGGCATGACACACTAACTCAGGTAATCTGACGTCTTCCCAACCGATGCAGGTGGTCTTGACGGCTTTCCCGATCTCCGGCAGGAGATTCTGGAGAAACATAGCAGAAATGTGAGCCTCGTAAGGTGTCGGTTCAGGTGTCTCAGCTGCTGGTTTTTCCATGCCCGAATGGGCAACAAAAACCTCCTCTAGACGATGGAGGAAGTCCTTGACGGGTTCTTCAGTCTGCTGGTGGCAGCCAGTGGCTTTGTGCATGTTGCACTTCACTGGAAAGTGTTTCTGGATGTCTTCTTCCAGGGTCTTCAGCCATACTCGGTACATCTCGTTGGTCTTGTGGTCCCAGTCAGGGTGCTGCATGTGGATGTTGCCTGAAGGTGCCACAAGCGCAAATGCAGATTGTAGGAGCGCTGCCCTTACCGGTCCCAATTTGGTCCAACAGCAACAGCTTGAGCTCCTGGCCAGAAGGCTGGAAGTTGTGGCAGAAGAAATGCAGTGCCTCAGCAAACTTAACCCCTCCCTGGTTAATATCAGGAAGATGGTGAAGTGCATCCTTCATGTCTGTCATGGCCCATGGTCTGTACACCAACATCGCTCCTTCCGGTTCAGCCACTTGCACCATCGGCATCTGCACCAGTGCAGGGCAGGTTGAGTTTTCTGAAGTCCCGTAGATGGCGCTGCTCCTTGTGTGAGAGGGAGATGGCTGTGGAGTCTGCGGCACTGATGGAGTCACATCTGTTTGTTTCATGTGACGTTTACCCTTAGGGGGCGCTTTGGGAGCATAGGGAGGAGGAGTCTCGTCATCAACCTGAAGCCCGCCTGAAAAAGAAGGATAGAGAGAGGAAGCGGCCACTGCCACACCCATCCTCACACTTCTGTTTTTCATTCGTGTCAAGTTTAGTTAGTTGACTCTGCAGATGTTTCCTTTCTCTACTTGTACATTCATTGTCCCACATTTGCAAAGCGTTCTCATGCGCTTCCATAAGTCTGATTTTCTTTGTGTCAACTTTCCCTTTTCCCAGCATTTTGCTCTTTGCCGCATTCAGATTTTGCCTAAGTTTAAACAACTGGGTTTTGCTCAGACTTCCCCCTTGTGGGAACCCATGTTCCTCACACCAATGCACCAGGTATTTCACACTTTCTTCCCCATACTTTTTTGCCATAAGGTCGACCAGTGGACCTTCAGGAGCCACACTTTTGCTCTCCTTGTTCTTGTTCTTTCGTCTATGTGTGTATAGACCCTCAACGATCTTGTCACAGTAAAAAAAATACGACTCAGAGTTATTAAATTGTCAAACGCGCGGACCCTCAACAGTTTTCAGACGTCACAACCTCAACACCTGTTTCCAGATGGAGCAATTTACCACAGATATCAAATTGTTGAGACAATTTGTACTTCTTTAAAGGCGGTTCAATAAAATCAGAGACACAAAACTTTGGATGGATATGGGTAAAATACGTCTCACCCGTATGATGTCGATCGCAGCGGAATCAGTCCTTTCATCTCAGGACACGGGTCCCCTCGTCTCCGAAACGTTAGAGGATGAGAGGATGAAGGATAGAGGATGAGAGTCCGGAACTTCAGGCTTCAGAGAGCCCCTCGTGTCCCTCGATGTCCAGACGTCTTCTCGTGTGATCCTGTTCGTGACGCCAAATTGTCTTGGAAATCTTGTTGTCTCTGTCCGACTTTGGAGAAATAAAATTGTCTCAGCAGAAGGGAGTTTTTTGTATTTATTGAAGCAGCTTCAAGACACAGGTCATACAGAGAGCAAGCTATCTGTGGGAGTGCGCTCCTCAGAAGATGTCGGGCACTCTCTTATGTTCAGAGAAGAGAGCAGAGAAGGGTGGTGTGATAAACGCTGTGGCCGTATCTCAGGAAGGTCACACTGCCCCTAGGAAGATACTATGCAGTAAACAGGCCTCTATTGTTAGTGGGCTAGCTTATGTTAAGTGCGGCCCAGGCATCATGTATGATCATGAGACAGTCTCCCATGAGCCCAATCATGCAAATGATTACTATTGAACAAAGCTCTACTGGAATGTGTGTTCAGCCATAAAACATTGTTGAATAATGCATTGTTCTATGTATGTTCTAATTAGATTATCTACAGGTCATAAGGTCATAAGGCACTTCCTGCTATGCTACTAGTCATATGGTTCATCACACATTTCCATTACAAGGACAAACGTTCTTTTACACATATTGAAACCTGTAACCAGATCCAAGACGGTATGTGGACGGCCTTCTGCCTTGAACAGTTGGAGGGAGGGAGACAGAGGGACGAGTAGAGAGACGTAGGAGGCAGAGAGAGGCAGAAACCGAGTAGGGATAGATAATCAGAGGGACACAAAGGCTTGATACAATCTATAATGAACCACTATCTTTAAAACCAATTTTGTAATACTTAAAATAGCTAAAACACCGTGATGACAGTGCCAGCATACAGTACATTAAATGGTTGGATAAATGTTTTTCTAAATTTCATGGCAGTTCATTATCCTCATGGTCTTAAATAGAGCGTCTAAAGGTCCAGTTGTGTACGTCTAGACTAATAATTACATGCCACATATGTTGATACATTCAAGGAGAAGTAGATCTTTACCCTAGTTAAAGTTAAAGCAGATGGCGTTACGGGTGTCTGTCAGGCTCCGCATACACGCAGACCCTACGGCCGTTGATCTGAAGCAGAGGCATCCATCAGGTTTTGGATTTATTATACAAGTAAATTATTCATATTCATAATTTGCCTTTTTCAGGGGAAAATGATTTCTCTGGTATTGACACACAAATACCTGGCGACACAGATTCCGGAACCCTCTGTTCAACAACTGAGCCACAGAGGCACAGGCTTTCTTGTGGTTTCCCTAATAACAGGCAATGAGAACGCCAACTCGAAGATCATGAGCCAGAAGAGGACTCGTCTGCCCTCGACTGACATTCTCCCACCTACCAGGCCCCTCTGGCCCCCCTGGTGGAAGGGTTTGTCAGCCAAACTATCTCTGCTTCATGAAAACAATTTGGTTTTTTCTTCATAAAGCAATCCCTCTGATCAACAATGACTAACTTGCCATGGTTACGTCCCTCCTCAGAGATGGGGGGAGAAGAGGCCGCGTCACATCATGATGCAGCTGAAGCAAAAGACGCTCAGTCTTATTCTATGAAAAGTGAAGCTCTACACTACACTCTACACTCTTCGCTTCAGACTATTTTCATTTTAAAAATGTGACTCCCCGCTGTGCGACTGAATGAGAAAGACATCTTTTCCGAGCTGAACTCTCTGCTGTGTATGTGTGTATCTCTCCGTCATCATTTTGATGACAAAATTGGCACCTTGTTGTGCAAGATGACGATGAAATAATAAATACCAGACGTATGCTTTCAGTTCTGACGCCGAAACTCTCTATTGTTCATGAACGTCAGATACAAAAGCATCGCTACACAATAAGAGCAGTTATCCTAAACAAGTGTGTGAGTGTGTGTGTGTCCTGCTCATTCAGCTTTACGGTGCAACATGGTTCTCACATCATTTTTCACCTTCACCACAGTCGTGTAGGGAATTCAAATCAGAAAGCCAAGGCAAAGATTAGCTCCTAGATTAGCTCCTTATCCGGAATATATTCCTTTCCAACTCAAAGAGCACCAATCAGAAAGAAAAAAAAAATATGTCTCTCCATTCTGGTGGATACTAAGTAACGGAAGATGAAATTCAATTCAGTTCAATTCAATTCAACAATTTCTAAAGCCCAACATCACAATTTACTGTCTCGATGGTCCGTACAATGCTACACCCTCCTAAACCTTCAATCAGGGTGAGGAAAAACTGCCCAAAAACCATTAAAACAGGGGAAAAAGAGGCAGAAAGAGGGACCCCCCCCCCCCCCCCCCCCACACACACACACACACACACACACACCCGGGGATGGACAGAGCAAATAATAAAAATAATAAAAGGTCCAAGAATGCATGTAAGGCTGTTTAGAGTCCAACAGTGGCATTAGTCCGTGTCTGTCGGGGGTGGGGGGGTCAGCTGTGTGGTTCTCCAGATTGGGTGTCGGGCACCAGAACTCAGACAGAGAGGAGGGCTTAGATATACTGTATGCTGCAGTTGTTCTTATGACAAATATTTGAGAAATATTTATCTAGCACATGCACATGCAGAGCAGATGTCAGAAGGGGGGACAGGGGGTGGTGAGGAGGAAACGGGGGAGAAAGGAAGACAGGAGGTGGGAAACAGAAGAGGCTCAGTGCCATGGTTGACCTATAGCAGCATAACTAAGGGCTGGTTTAAGTTGACCCTGAGCCCTGAGCCAGCCCTAACTATAGGCTTTGTCAAACAGGAACGTCTGAAGTCTATTCTTAAATGAAGAGGGTGTCAGCCCCCCAGACCCAAAGTGGAAGGTGGTTCCAAAGGATAGGTGCCTGATAGTTGAACAGCGCTGCCACCCACTGTGGTTTTGGAAATTCTGGGAACTACAAGCAGGTCTAGATTCTGGGAGCGTAAATTGGGGACATTTAGTTCAGGCCCCTTTGACAGAAGCATATTTGATCATCAGCTCTGCTGCTATCTATGTGTCTATGTGCTTTAAGTTTTTTCATTACTGAGCTGTTAAAGTAGAGCATTAGCACTCTCACTTCTTGAAGCATGTCAACGTTTCTTTGGCAGTTTGAAATAACCAACATTCTATATTGCTCATATTTGCATATGTATTCTCCGTTTTTAGGTGGTTGGCTATTTTTAATGAAAGCATAGAGTTAATTATGCAGCTCATTGCTTTTGGTCTGCACCTCATCTATTTCTAGGAATTTGACTGTGGCGACAGATCACTTATTTGTTTACAGGATGAAAATTGCTTCATGCAAAATCCAATCAACTAAGAGACTAATCACCTAACTGTATGACATGCAAGCTGTTGTTTTCCATTTTCAAGTCAGTTATGATTGATTACATATTTTCAACTGACTGGTGCAAGATCCGGAAAGAAAAATAATCCGATTCAACAAAGAAGTTGTCCCTCGTTAGCACAGAGTCCACTACTGCTGCTCCTCCTGTAGAAAACCCAACAAACTATTCAAAGAGTGAAGGACGAGTCCGAAATCTGAAAGGTCACTCTGGGACCACAGACCACCAGCAAGACCGAAATCTGATTCACTATGAGGTACAATAGACACACAACAATAAATCACTCAATTATGTCACTTTTTTATGAACTTGTGCACTGTATTTTATAAGATACACCCTAATGTCTCGGACATTACGACATTTGGGGAGCGCAGACCACTATTAAAGCCATAAAATATTATTTCTACTGATGTCAAATGGAAAATTTGACATCAAATAAACGCATTTTTATATTCCGTTTCATACAGAAGAGGATTAAGGCCACAGGTGCCGATACTTCTGAGATTAAAGTCAGAATTCTGAGGACAAAACTCTGACTTTAATCTCAGAATTCATAAACATTTTTACATGATGATCACACTTCTTTACTGCAGTTGATGACTGTAAAGTGCAGCTGGTAATTTTTATATCCACTTCTGTGCAGATACTACCAGAAGTACAACCAGTGGACAATGTTATGATAGAAATGAGAAGGAAAACCACTGACAAAAGAAAAACAATTACACTCTTTCTTTTCATCTCCAAATATATTTTAAAAAGACCTTTGAACATTTAGTAAAACTATTGGGAGCTCTCAGTTCACAATGGAGAACCTTTGCTCAAAATATGCAAATGATGTGCTCATGCAAATCCTCCAGTTAGAGCTTAGAATCAGATTCATAATAGTGAGTGATTACACAGATCACCATGTGCCATG
Organism: Lampetra planeri; assembly: GCF_965212315.1. Taxonomy (NCBI): domain Eukaryota; kingdom Metazoa; phylum Chordata; class Hyperoartia; order Petromyzontiformes; family Petromyzontidae; genus Lampetra; species Lampetra planeri. The sequence goes on from NW_027614098.1 coordinate 27,446, forward strand.
AAGACAAACATATTTTTTCAGTTTAACATGTTAAAATCCTGTACTGAGGCTTTGAAAAGAATCTTCTCACCACAATTTTTCTACAATATTTCTTGGATGTAATGTAACCCAGCCACTAGGGAGCAGTTGCGGAAGCCATTGTTGACTGGTGCCGGTCCCAAGCCCAGATAAATGGGGAGGCCAGCCACTAGGGAGCAGGTGCGGAAGCCGTTGTTGACTGGTGCCGGTCCCAAGCCCGGATAAATGGGGAGGGTTGCGTCAGGAATGGCATCCGGTGTAAAACTTATGCCAAATCAAATATGCGAGTGATCAAAATGATTTCCAAACCGGATCGGTCGAGGCCCGGGTCAACAACGACCGCCAACAGTGCTGCTCACCTACAGGGTATTGTTGGAAATTGGACTACTGTTGGTCAAAGAAGAAGAGGAACAAAGAAGAAGAGGAGGACGATTGGTGCAGGGAAAGAGGGAAAAGAGGAAGGTTAGAAGGATCAGTCTGAGGTTAGGAACTCTGAATGTAGGTTCAATGACAGGGAAAGGTAGAGAATTAGCTGACATGATGGAGAGGAGAAGAGTAGATATTTTGTGTGTGCAGGAGACTAGGTGGAAGGGCAGCAAGGCAAGAAACATTGGAGGAGGCTACAAGTTGTTCTATTATGGTCTAGATGGGAAGAGGAACGGAGTAGGGGTGATTATTAAGGAAGAGTATGCTAGGCAGGTGGTGGAGGTGAAACGAGAGTCAGACAGGTTGATGTGTGTGAAGGTAGAGATAGAAGGAGTAATGGTGAATGTAGTTAGTGGTTATGCCCCACAGGTAGGCTGTGAGTTAGAAGAAAAGGAAAAGTTCTGGAATGAGCTAGATAGAGTGATAGAAAGCATTCCCAGAGCAGAGAGAGTAGTGATTGGAGCAGACTTTAATGGCCATGTAGGGGAAGGGAACAGAGGTGATGAGGAAGTGATGGGCAGGTTTGGCCTTAGGGATAGGAACTTGGAAGGACAGGCAGTGGTAGACTTTGCCAAGAGAATGGAAATGGCAGTGGTAAACACCTATTTCCAAAAGAGAGAAGAACACTTGATAACTTACAAGAGTGGAGGCAGGTCTACACAGATAGATTATATTCTATGTAGAAGAGGTCTTCTGAGGGAGGTTAGCGACTGTAAGGTGGTGCCAGGAGAGAGTGTAGCCAAACAGCATAGGATGGTAGTGTGTAAGATGGTGATGGAGGTGAGGAAAAGGAAGAGGGTGAAGACAGAGAAGAAAATCAAATGGTGGAAATTGAAGAAAGAGGAATGTTGTGAAGAATTCAGGAAGGAGGTTAGGGCAGTGCTGGGCCGTGTTGAGGAATTCCCAGATGATTGGGAGGCTACGGCAACAGTGATTAGGGAGTCAGGTAGGAAGGTGCTAGGTGTGGCCTCAGGACAGAGAAAGGAGGACAAGGAAACCTGGTGGTGGAATGTTGAGGTTCAGGAGAGTGTACAGAGAAAGAAGTTAGCAAAGAAGAGATGGGACAGTGAGAGAACAGAAGAGAACAGGCTAGAGTACAAAGAGAGGGCAAGGGAAGTGAAGAGGGAAGTGGCCAAGGCCAAACATAAGGCATATGAGGAGTTGTATGAGAGGTTAGATACAAAGGAAGGGGAAAAGGAGTTGTACAGGTTGGCGAGGCAGAGAAATCAGGCTGGGAAGGATGTACAGCAGGTTAGGTTGATTAAGGACAGAGAGGGAAGTGTCATCACCAGTGAGGAAAGTGTGTTGAAGAGATGGAAAGAATACTTTGAGGAATTGTTAAATGAAGAAAACGATAGGGAACGTAGGAATGAGGAGCCAGAAATGATTAGGAAGGAGGTTGATCAGATTAGAAAGGATGAAGTCAGGAAAGCTTTAAAAAGGATGAAGAGTGGCAAGGCAGTTGGTCCAGATGACATACCAGTGGAGGTATGGAAGTGTTTAGGAGAAGTGTCGGTAGATTTTCTGACTAGGTTGTTTAACAAAATATTAGACAGTAACAAGATGCCTGATGAGTGGAGGAAGAGTGTTCTGGTACCAATTTATAAGAAGGGTGATGTACAGAGTTGTAGTAACTACAGAGGGATAAAGTTGATGAGCCATACCATGAAGGTTTGGGAAAGAGTAGTTGAAGCCAGGTTGAGACAGGAAGTGGAGATTTGTGAACAGCAGTATGGTTTCATGCCTAGAAAGAGCACCACAGATGCAATATTTGCACTGAGGATGCTGATGGAGAAGTACAGAGAAGGTAGGAAGGAGCTGCATTGTGTTTTTGTAGATTTAGAGAAGGCATATGACAGGGTGCCAAGAGAGGAATTGTGGTTTTGTATGAGGAAGTCAGGAGTGTCAGAGAAGTATGTTGGCTTGGTGCAGGACATGTATGAAGGTAGTAGAACAGTGGTGAGGTGTGCTGTTGGAAGGACAGAAGACTTCAAGGTAGAGGTAGGACTGCATCAAGGATCGGCCCTGAGCCCCTTCTTGTTTGCTTTGGTTATGGATAGGTTGACAGATGAGGTCAGACAGGAGTCTCCCTGGACT